>NC_091319.1:2398783-2606283 GCF_038502225.1 Cherax quadricarinatus
TCATAATATACACTTGGAAAATCTTGGAAGGAATGGTCCCAAATCTGCACACAGAAATCACTCCCTACGAAAGTAAAAGACTGGGCAGGCGATGCAAAATGCCGCCAATAAAAAGTAGGGGCGCCATTGGTACACTAAGAGAAAACACCATAAGTGTCCGGGGCCCAAAACTGTTCAACAGCCTCCCATCAAGCATTAGGGGAATTGCCAATAAACCCCTGGCTGCCTTCAAGAGAGAGCTGGACAGATACCTAAAGTCAGTGCCGGATCAGCCGGGCTGTGGCTCGTACGTCGGACTGCGTGCGGCCAGCAGTAACAGCCTAGTTGATCAGGCCCTGATCCATCGGGAGGCCTGGTCGTGGACCGGGCCGCGGGGGCGTTGATCCCCGGAATAACCTCCAGGTAACTTCCAGGTAAGCCATGCGTGTCGTATGAGGCGACTAAAATGCAGGGAGCAATGGGCTAGTAACCCCTTCTCCTGTAGACATTTACTAAAAAAGAGAAGAAGAAAAACTTTATAAAACTGGGATGCTTGAATGTGCGTGGATGTAGTGCGGATGACAAGAAACAGATGATTGCTGATGTTATGAATGAAAAGAAGTTGGATGTCCTGACCCTAAGCGAAACAAAGCTGAAGGGGGTAGGGGAGTTTCAGTGGGGGGAAATAAATGGAATTAAATCTGGAGTATCTGAGAGAGTTAGAGCAAAGGAAGGGGTAGCAGTAATGTTGAAGGATCAGTTATGGAAGGAGAAAAGAGAATATGAATGTGTAAATTCAAGAATTATGTGGATTAAAGTAAAGGTTGGATGCGAAAAGTGGGTCATAATAAGCGTGTATGCACCTGGAGAAGAGAGGAATGTAGAGGAGCGAGAGAGATTTTGGGAGATGTTAAGTGAATGTATAGGAGCCTTTGAACCAAGTGAGAGAGTAATTGTGGTAGGGAACCTGAATGCTAAAGTAGGAGAAACTTTTAGAGAGGGTGTAGTAGGTAAGTTTGGGGTGCCAGGTGTAAATGATAATGGGAGCCCTTTGATTGAACTTTGTATAGAAAGGGGTTTAGTTATAGGTAATACATATTTTAAGAAAAAGAGGATAAATAAGTATACAAGATATGATGTAGGGCGAAATGACAGTAGTTTGTTGGATTATGTATTGGTAGATAAAAGACTGTTGAGTAGACTTCAGGATGTACATGTTTATAGAGGGGCCACAGATATATCAGATCACTTTCTAGTTGTAGCTACACTGAGAGTAAAAGGTAGATAGGATACAAGGAGAATAGAAGCATCAGGGAAGAGAGAGGTGAAGGTTTATAAACTAAAAGAGGAGGCAGTTAGGGTAACATATAAACAGCTATTGGAGGATAGATGGGTTAATGAGAGCATAGGCAATGGGGTCGAAGAGGTATGGGGTAGGTTTAAAAATGTAGTGTTAGTGTTCAGCAGAAGTTTGTGGTTACAGGAAAGTGGGTGCAGGAGGGAAGAGGAGCGATTGGTGGAATGATGATGTAAAGAGAGTAGTAAGGGAGAAAAAGTTAGCATATGAGAAGTTTTTACAAAGTAGAAGTGATGCAAGGAGGGAAGAGTATATGGAGAAAAAGAGAGGTTAAGAGAGTGGTGAAGCAATGTAAAAAGAGCAAATGAGAGAGTGGGTGAGATGTTATCAACAAATTTTGTTGAAAATAAGAAAAAGTTTTGGAGTGAGATTAACAAGTTAAGGAAGCCTAGAGAACAAATGGATTTGTCAGTTAAAAATCGGAGAGGAGAGTTATTAAATGGAGAGTTAGAGGTATTGGAAAGATGGAGGGAATGTTTTGAGGAATTGTTAAATGTTGATGAAGATAGGGAAGCTGTGATTTCGTGTATAGGGCAAGGAGGAATAACATCTTGTTGGAGTGAGGAAGAGCCAGTTGTGAGTGTGGGGGAAGTTCGTGAGGCAGTAGGTAAAATGAAAGGGGATAAGGCAGCCGGGATTGATGGGATAAAGATAGAAATGTTAAAAGCAGGTGGGGATATAGTTTTGGAGTGGTTGGTGCAATTATTTAATAAATGTATGGAAGAGGGCAAGGTACCTAGGGATTGGCAGAGAGCATGCATAGTTCCTTTGTATAAAGGCAAAGGGGACAAAAGAGAGTGCAAAAATTATAGGGGGATAAGTCTGTTGAGTATACCTGGTAAAGTGTATGGTAGAGTTATTATTGAAAGAATTAAGAGTAAGACGGAGAATAGGATAGCAGATGAACAAGGAGGCTTTAGGAAAGGTAGGGGGTGTGTGGACCAGGTGTTTACAGTGAAACATATAAGTGAACAGTATTTAGATAAGGCTAATGAGGTCTTTGTGGCATTTATGGATTTGGAAAAGGCGTATGACAGGGTGGATATGGGGGCAATGTGGCAGATGTTGCAGGTGTATGGTATAGGAGGTAGGTTACTGAAAGCAGTGAAGAGTTTTTACGAGGATAGTGAGGCTCAAGTTAGAGTATGTAGGAAAGAGGGAAATTATTTCCCAGTAAAAGTAGGCCTTAGACAAGGATGTGTGATGTCACCGTGGTTGTTTAATATATTTATAGATGGGGTTGTAAGAGAAGTAAATGCGAGGGTCTTGGCAAGAGGCGTGGAGTTAAAAGATAAAGAATCACACATAAAGTGGGAGTTGTCACAGTTGCTCTTTGCTGATGACACTGTGCTCTTGGGAGATTCTGAAGACAAGTTGCAGAGATTGGTGGATGAATTTGGTAGGGTATGCAAAAGAAGAAAATTAAAAGTGAATACAGGAAAGAGTAAGGTTATGAGGATAACAAAAAGATTAGGTGATGAAAGACTGGATATCAGATTGGAGGGAGAGAGTATGGAGGAGGTGAATGTATTCAGATATTTGGGAGGGGACGTGTCAGCGGATGGGTCTATGAAAGATGAGGTGAATCATAGAATTAATGAGGGGAAAAGGGTGAGTGGTGCACTTAGGAGTCTGTGGAGACAAAGAACTTTGTCCTTGGAGGCAAAGAGGGGAATGTATGAGAGTATAGTTTTACCAACGCTCTTATATGGGTGTGAAGCATGGGTGATGAATGTTGCAGCGAGGAGAAGGCTGGAGGCAGTGGAGATGTCATGTCTGAGGGCAATGTGTGGTGTGAATATAATGCAGAGAATTCGTAGTTTGGAAGTTAGGAGGAGGTGCGGGATTACCAAAACTGTTGTCCAGAGGGCTGAGGAAGGGTTGTTGAGGTGGTTCGGACATGTAGAGAGAATGGAGCGAAACAGAATGACTTCAAGAGTGTATCAGTCTGTAGTGGAAGGAAGGCGGGGTAGGGGTCGGCCTAGGAAAGGTTGGAGGGAGGGGGTAAAGGAGGTTTTGTGTGCGAGGGGCTTGGACTTCCAGCAGGCATGCGTGAGCGTGTTTGATAGGAGTGAATGGAGACAAATGGTTTTTAATACTTGACGTGCTGTTGGAGTGTGAGCAAAGTAACATTTATGAAGGGATTCAGGGAAACCGGCAGGCCGGACTTGAGTCCTGGAGATGGGAAGTACAGTGCCTGCACTCTGAAGGAGGGGTGTTAATGTTGCAGTTTAAAAACTGTAGTGTAAAGCACCCTTCTGGCAAGACAGTGATGGAGTGAATGATGGTGAAAGTTTTTCTTTTTCGGGCCACCCTGCCCTGGTGGGAATCGGTCAGTGTGATAATTATATATATATATATATATATATATATATATATATATATATATATATATATATATATATATATATATATATATATATATATATATATATATATTGTATGTAATATATAATGACCACTAAGTCACTTGTAAGTCTTCGTTGCTGTCGCTCCTTTCAGCACTCAAGGGAATATGCTGTGAGGTCCCATTGCTTTTCTTTTATACACTTCTCTCATACTCTTCCAATCCCTCTTCGGCATGTGGAGGCTATCCACTTTGTCTTGTTATTCTTTTGTCAGTGTTTTCTGGTACTATCACTGTCCCTTAAATAAATACACTCTTGAATCTTCTAATAATTTATTTGTAGACATCTCTGTCGTCTTCTGTGTGAGATCTTCCCTCCCTTTTCATTGTTACTTGATTGTTTTGCTGTTGTCTGTTGATAGGGCTGTACAGCATTTACACTTCTGATTTGGTGTTTGATGCTATATCATGTTCGAACTGGCTACCTCTCTGCTTCCTTTCTTACTCTTGCGCATTCATTCCTGGCTTTATGGGTAGTTTTCTATTATCTTTTCTTGTCTCATATTTTTCTATACTCCAATTCTTCTTATTTTTTTGGCCTCCCCACAATTCTGAGCTCCTCGCTGCTTATACTCGGAAATTTACTTTCCAGTTGCCTTCCAGCACTTTTTGGCTAGGTGGTAAAAACATACATGCAGCAAAAGGGGACCTTATCAGTACGGCGTTTCACCTACATAAGGCTTTATCGAGCACTTTTACTTATAAAAGGCTTTATCAAGTGTATTAATAGACTTTTTCTTTTGCTGTCTTTACACCACTTGTCGGCTACTCCATATATCAACTACCTTTTGGCTAATCTTTCCAACATTTGTTTTGCTATCTTCCTTTACAGTTCTCTTTTCCACTGTATCTTTCTCTCAGGAATACTCATCTTCACGTATGGTAATTCCCTCTCTCTTCTGTATTCCTCTTTGGTCTTCCATCGATTTGATACTTAAATCTTAGTACTTTGTGGTCACCAGAGATACCACGTAGTTTATTCCATCTACATCCACATCATTCAGCATGAAGACCAGGTCCAGTCTCGCTGGCTCGTCCCTTCACTCGTGTAGCATCCTTGACGTGTTGGCTTATAAAGTTTTCCATTACTACCTCCATTAGTTTCACGCACACACTGTGTCTTTTTCACATGTGTGTCCCGGTTCTCCCAGTCTTTTTCGTTGTAATTAAAATTTGCTCATTGTTCCTGTGCGCTTTCCTGTATTTATAACAGTCCTGTTGTTTTCCTTGTATTTCTGATTTGGTCTGTTATTTAATGATGGGTTGTAGATAACTTCAGTTATAACCTTTGACCCCAATTATGAATAATCCTAATATGCAGTTATTGAATGTTTTAATACACTCCTCCCAGCTCCTCGAAGCTCAATTGATTTCTGATAAGGGCGTCTACCCCATCCTCTGGTTGCTCTTTTTATTTCCTTTCTAATTATTTTGAATCCTTTTGGGAAAATAACTTTGTCATACTTGTTAATTTTGTCTCCATAACCGTTGTGATATCATCATTGTTCTGCTTATCCTTATTTCTTAATTCACTACTTTTATTTAGAGCTTAATCAGGTGATCTGGTGTTGGTGGCTTGTGTTTGGCACGATGGGACGGGTATGGGAAGTGGACACAGGTGTGGGAGGTGGACACAGGTGTGGGAGGTGGACACGGGTGTGGGAGGTGGATACGGGTATGGGATGTAGGTACGGGTGTGGGATGTAGGTACGGGTGTGGGATGTAGGTACGGGTGTGGGATGTGGATACAGGTGTGGAAGGTTGACATAGCTGTCCGAGCTGGACACTGGTGTGGGAGTGGAATAGAAATAGGAGAAGGAACACTCAAAATCACTCGGGTACTCCTGGAAACACGACTACGTACACAGGCCACCTAGTGAAGGATGTGGCTAATGAGGCCTCCTGCAGCAGCTTCAGTAGCACCAGCAACAGTTGAAGCAGCACCATCAGTGGTAGCTGCTGTAGCAGCACCTGCAGTAGCATTCGCAGAACCAGCAATAGTAATCTCAGGAATAGCGGTAGGAATAGGAGCAGTAGTACCAGCGGTAGCAGGAACAGTAGCAATTACAGCAGCATCAACAGTAACAGAAGCAGCAACAGCACTAGCAAGAAATAACAGCGGTGCCAGCAGGAACAGTAGCATCATCAGCTGCAACAGCACCACCACTAGCACTCACAGCAGCAACAACACCGCCAAAAGCAGCAACAGCAGAAGGTTGGGTGGCCAAGGTATCTGGTGTAGAGCGGCCCCTCTCTCTCTGGTTATACCTCCTATACGTTCCCTCCCACATCTCTCCCATCCTCCCCAGATCCTTCCCCTCCCCATGGCTCCCCTTTCCCTGGGGCCACTGCCCGACCCCGCCCCTCCCCGCGAGCACCCTCCTCCCCTGCTGCTGGAACAGTGTCCCCTCTGGGCAAGTCCGTCCCGCTGGAAAAGGTAAACCAAACCTCAAAGATACTGGACGAAGTTCACGTGAAAACCTGGGCGGCAGAGAGACCCACGTGAGACCCCACGATCAATACCTCCTCCTCTGGCAGTGTGTGGCGCGCCCCCTCCTCCTCCTTCTCTTCCTCTTCATTCTCTTCCTCTTGGTTCTCTTCCCTTTCCTTCCCTTCCTTTTCTTTCTCGCTTTCACCTCCTCTTTCATTGTTTTTCTTCCTATTACTCTTTCGGCTGTGCGGCTCACTCCCTTCCACTACCTTCTCTTATTTCTTTCTCTTCCTATTCCTTCTTTTCCTCTTTTCTTCTCTTTTCTCTCATCCTCATCTTTTATTTCCTACTTCTCCTCCGGCTGCGTGGCGCGCACCCCTTCTCTTCTCATCCTTCACCTCACCCCCCCCCCCTCTTCTCACCCCACATACTCTCTTCTACCTCTCGCTTTCCTCCGCTTCCTCTTCCAATTCTTCATCCTTCTGCTCCTCTCCCATCCCCTCTTCTCATCTACGTACCTGCTCTATTAATATGCTTTTTATTTATCAACTTGTTGGTTCTCTGAACCATTCATTTGTATGCTTTTTATTTATTTATTTATTTATTTATTTTTGCAATTTTTTTCCTCTATTTTTCCACTCCCTTTCGCCCTCATTCTCCTTCGTCGATTCCCTCTCCTATCGTCGCTCTCAATCTAGTTTTTTTCCTCTCCCACTCCCTCCCACTCTCTCCCACTCTAGATTTACCGCGTTTTCCTCGTTTTTCACACCCCTCGCATCATATTCAGTTTCAACAATAAGAATATCAAGTGGAAACCAAATTAATCGTAACCTTACTAGAATATGCTGGAAGACGATATGACTGACGTGGATCTGAACCAGTCTCTTGGTAGGATAAGTTCACTGGCACTTGTGAAAAGAGAAGATGCAAATTGAGAGAGAAAAAAAAAAAGAGAGAAAGGATGGATGACTTACATGAGTTTTTTTTTTCACGAACCTCTCTGAATGGTGCCAGTATCTTCAAATTTTCCACCATAACCCTAACCATACTTCCAAAAAAAACCATTGATACCATGCATATACACACTAGCCCAGAACTTCAGATTTATCAAGTGCAAGAAGCCACTATCTTGTACCTCACATATCCTATGGAGAAGTATCCTGGACACATGAGTTAGCCCCACTCCACAGAGATGGCAGTAAAGAAACGAAAATAAACTGGTAGCCCCAATGTTACACATTATGCAACTCTTTCTTAGAGTTCTAAGAAAAAAGATTTCCAAACACATGGAATAACAATAATTGCACAACCCAGGGCAGCATGGGTTTAGAGCAGGTCTCTCCCGCCCCTCGTAACTGTTAGACTATAATAACATGATCTTATATGCACTTGAGGAGAGACAAAATGCGGATGTAGTGTAACATGAATTTTGAGGAGCCTTCGACAAATACAACCATGGTGTAAGAGCGCACAAAAGAGCGTGCAAAATGAATAAATGAAAAGTGGACAAATTGGTATTTAACTTCCTGTAAACAGAAACCTTAGAGTATTAATTAGCAAAGTGAAAGCAGGGCTGCTAGAGTGGACAGCTCTGTTCCCCAAGGCACAGTACTCGCCCCACCTCTAATCTCCTTCTTATATCATACACAGACAGGGACATAAATCATGGAGCCAAATCATCCTTCGCAGATGATACAAGAATGTGAAAATGGCATCTAGTGAGGATGCAGCAAACCTTCAAGCTGATACAAACTAAGTCTTCCGATGGACCAATGACGTCAATATGATGTTCACTGAGGACAAATTTCAATTACTGTGCTGTGAAAAAATGAGGAATTAAATACCGAAATAGAGTACAAGACAAGATTGAATGGTTCCACAGAACGAGAGTTGAGTGTGAGAGACCTGGGAGTGATAATGTCAGAGGATCTAACATTGAAGAATGAAAGCAATGTTGTTATTGAAACCACGAGGGAAAAAAATAGGCTGGATAACTACATCATCCAAAATAAGAGTTGTTGAGGCACTTGCTCTTCATGTCATTTGTTATCCATGGGGGGGGGAGCACGTCCACTCCTTTGGATCAGGAGCCTCTCACTGGCTTTGAGGCACTTCCATTGAAAAGAATTATTGTATACTAACGGCTCTCTTTAAGGCAGGAGGTAATACAGAAATAGTGAAGGTACATAGAACCTTAACTGCTGCTATAACCTCAGTCAAGCATCTGAACTACTGGGAATACTTGAGGTCCCTAGAACTGTACTCGTTGGAACGTGGGAGAGAAAGATGCATCATAATTTACACCTTGAAAATTCTTGAGATGGTTCCAAATCTACAGATTGCAACCACTTCATTCGACAGCCAAAGACTTGGCAGATAGTGCAAAAGCATCTGATGAAAACCGGAGGCGGGATGGGTACACCAAGAGAGAACTCATTAAGTGTACGCGAACCAAGACTCTTCAACAAGCTTCCTTCGAGCGTAAGGGGAATTTACGAACAAACTTGTCTTCAAGAGGAACCCTGACAAGTTGATGAGCCAGGCTGCAGTGCATACGTTGGACTACATGTAGGCGGCACTAACAACCAAGTCGATCAAGGCCTGGTCTGGGATCGGGCAGCGGAGGTGGTAATACCTGAAAATGAGGGCAGGTAACCTGCAGGTAACCACTTCCTAAATAACCTCACTCAAGCGATCTTTATCCTCGCCTCCCTCCATTCCCCCTTCACTTCCCTCCTCCCCCCCTCACATCACATAGCCCACTAAGTAACATAGTCCTGGGCTCGGGGAGTTCTTGTAATCTGCTTACCATTATTCCTCCTACTATCATGGTTGTCTTCTCTACCTTCCTCAATGTTACCCCCTCACTCTGTTTGACTCCTCACCACTTTCCCTAGCATATATCCCCTCTGTCGGACTCCTCACTTCTTCACTCTTTCCCTCACTCTCCTTGTTTTCCCTCACCCCCTCCCTCATTCTTCCCCCATTCCCCTTAATTCCCCCTCCTACCTCATACTTACTCCTCTCTCCTTATTCCCTATACCTCTTCCTCTCACTCTTTTCCCTCACATTTAGAGTTCTCATCATCGGTGACTGGTCAGGTTTGAAGCGGAGCGGCCAACTTCCTTTCACTTTGGCCCCTTAACTCGCCGCAGTTCCTAACTACTTGTTTGCTGTGTTTCCCCAACTTACTGCAGTTCCTAACTACTTGCTTGCTGTGTTCCCCTAACTCACTGCAGTTTCTAACTACTTGTTTGGTGTGTTCCCCTAACTCACAGTGGCCTTGACTCATCTGGTCTGGTTTATCCTTGTTTGTTAACTCCCCTCACTCATCGTGGGCTGCAATCCCTTAGTAATTCCCCTTTGCTTCCCTATTTACCCTCGTGTCCCCTTGGTTCTCCTCTCCTCTCTTATATACCTCATCTTTCCCCCCTTACCTTCCTGATCCATCCTTCACGTAGCCCTGCCCAGCTTATCTTGGGTCAGCCGCCTATATTTAGTGGGTGTTGTTTTGTACAAGCGAAGTATTTTGTTTCGTGTTCTGACTGGTTGTCGCGAGACTAGTGCAGGTATGTGTTGTTAGGTATATAATGTAGCTTTAAAATGTTAAGTGGGTATTGCAACAGTAGCCCGTGGCTTGGTTGGCAGTGCACTTGCCTCACAAACTGAGTGTACCTGGTTCAGCCCCCGGCATTTGATGAGTCCTTGGGTGTGTTTCCTTACAATTGCTGTGGGTAGTATTTTTATGCAAGTCTGCTAGGAGGATGAAAAACAGTCCCATGCGTTGGGGTACTGAAATTTTTAATTTGCTTGGACGACCTTGTGTTGTTCACTACCACTATCTGTGCTCTGTTTTCGCCGCCTGAATATCCATTTCTCTACTTTTCCAGTTACACATATACTAACTTCATTGTATGGGCTGTTACTCCTTGGTAACATTTGTGTAACGCCTTTGAAAAAATCTTTGTAAACCACATCTGTATTTTGGCTGCGAGTGTAGAAAAACTCTCGAAACCAGTCAGAGGAATGGGAAATATATGAGGATATTCCTACATTCAGCAGTATGGAAATAACTAGGCTATACTAAACTAGTTAGAAGAAAGTCTTTATGCACGGAAATCAGGTACACGTGAGAAAGGAGCACTAACGTAGGCTTACCGACAACACACCTAAAAAGTTGAGCATAGTTGTAGCGATAGAGTAGTGGGTGTGTGAGAAGGCTGACGGATGGAGTCACTGAGAATGGGCCATGATGCCTCCTGCAGCGATCCTCTACTCTTTTTTTTCTCTCTCTATTGTTAGTAGGTAATAGAGTAAAAGAATTTAAGTGTGCACCTGAGGTGTTTGCATATATAAAAGCTTCTTTCCAACTATCTTTGTATCACCTCAACACCTGAGTAGTCTGGTTAGACAGAAAATGTTTGCATTATTTCTATACTATTGACTTTGGAATTGTGTGAGAGAGAGAGAGTGAGCCTGAAGGAATAATTCAGAAGAGTGGAATTGTGTGAGAGAGAGAGTGAGCCTGAAGGAATAATTTAGGAGCTCTTCTTAGGACGTGTATTGAAGCACATGACAGCATTTCAGTAACAAATTCATTGTCATCATCAGGATTCACTTCTGGACCACGATGCAACACTATACAAACCATAGGAAGTTATTGAAAAATGCAATAAAACTTGAGCAGAACACGAGACATACCTGAGCTCAAACATAGTGCACCAGTTCACTTGTAATTGTAGTATTAGATGTGTGGGAAGTACTTTCTGAATTTTTTAAGAAGCTTTACTCCTCCGTTCAAACCATCTCTCTTATCCGGGTCTCGTAAAGATGCATTAAGGCCAGAAGAAAGGCAGTCATTCTGAAAATTAGCTTATTTACCAGACGAGCCTGCCCCATGGCCGGGCTCTGGGAGCAGAAAGACTCGAAACTCATCAAAGGTATACTATAAAATAACTTTAGTGTACACCCCCCTCACAGCAACACCATAGTGTGTGTCACAGCAACACCATAGTGTGTGTCACAGCAACACCATGGTGTGTGTCACAGCAACACCATGGAGTGTCACAGCAACACCATGGTGTTGCTGTGACACAAGTTTAATGTTACTACTGATGATTACGATGCCGGCTAGTTGATAAATAACATAAAACACTGAAGAAGCTTGTTGTGCAGGCGAAGCGTTTCGGAAATATAGTTACCCAAGTGCTGCAACTCTGTTTTATTCATCAGTTCGTCAGTGTTGTCTACCATTAATAATATAGCAACCTTTTTTTGATATACAAATTATCAAACACGTGAATTAACAGCGTACACAACACCCCACACGTTTTGTCCGGATTTTTAACCCGGGGTAGGGAGAGTTAGCCACCCAGGATAATCCTAGAAAGTTAGTGCGTGTGATAAACTTGTCATTGTATTCCCAGTTCATCTACATTATATTATTAATGTGAACAACTGATATGAACTCTACTTTATTGATTATGTTTTACTGTATAAATTTTTTGTGACTTTTAATAATAATAATAATTTATGTTGTATTTGGAGAAAGCGTTAAACCCATAGGAGTTAACAGTGCTTTTGAATGGGAAGTAATGAGGTTTAATCCATGGAAGGGTAGGACACCTCCAAGTCCTAGGATCAAGAGCACGCACTGGTATAAGGAACATTTTTTTTTGAGGGGTATAAATACTAAGTATTTTAGAAGGCAGATGAGGTGATGTTGAGATGGTCTGAGCATTTGGAGGGGATGGAGCAGAATAGGAGCCTCCGTCAGCTAATCTTATTAAAGGGCAAGATTTATATTTCCGTCTTTTATACGTTTTATAAAGACGAGTGTAGGCCATATTGAGAAATAGAATTTACACAATCCTTTCAACCCCCCCCCCCCCGCCCCCAAAAAAGGCTAATATAGAAATATTCCTCGATGCTTGTTAGGACAGAACTCTCATCATGTAGCCAGATTGTTTAATTCACGTCAGGCGCTAAACACTAGGAAGTTGTAATTATATTTATAGGGGAGCACTAAATCCACAGGGGTCATATATATGTGGACGTACCATGAAAGTCACCGCTCGTAGGCAGTGTTTTAATGTGTGTTTGTCTCTGGTGCAGCTGAGGTTGAGCGGAAGCTGGAAACTCGGAACCCCACAGAGTGGACACCTTACCAACAACAGCCTCTTGGCCTCTGCAGGAACGACATACAGAGGAGGGTATGTATTCTAGCACCTTCCAACACCTAACTTGTTTATCTTTAATTGGATCAGGGTGAAGCCCTGACCCTTAATCGTCATATAGAGCCTGGTTCATGAGCTCCTCAGAATCATCAAAGCTCCTTCCTTGAGGAGCACTTTTTTTTGGTAAAATTTAATTATAATTAAAATAAAATGCTGGACCTGCAGTGGTCGTTTCAGCTCTTTGTAATGGTCAGCAATCAGGTTTGATCCAAGGAATGTGAGGATGTCTGCACTTTCTTGCATCAAGAGCCCTTCGCTAGCATCAAACTCCACCCCTTCTTGGTGAAGGGTAACACTTCGTTGACCTTCGTGTTAAATACTTCTTTCTTCTGCCTTTATTTTGAAATCGTAAATGGAAATTACAACGTATGGGTTTGCAGTTCCTGTGGTTAGTTTTGATACAATTATGATACAGTTACAAACTGTAAGTTCAAAACAAACCATGCAAACTATTTCTAAAACTATTTCTAAAACTTACAAGCTACTTAATCCTAGTCCTGACAAAAATTTAAGTATTGCATAGCAGTATAGTATAAATAATTCATTCGAGTCAAAGGATGGATGAGATTCAAATATTAAGTAGCAAGTGGAAGCTTATTCTTAAAAATGTATTTCAGGTTTAAATTTTATTGCATTGTTATTGTGACTCGTGAAAGCGTGATAACATGATTGCAAATAATTCGTAGAGTGGACAGGATTCGAACCCATGTCCAGATAGTCCTACAGTGTGCAGGAGTTTATTATTATTATTATCACAAAAAAGGCAAAATAGAGTATGAAGACCACAGAGGACATCACAAGGGGTAACAAGATGTTGTTTCCTAGAGCCCCTGTGCGTCGCCGTCAGGGAGTGAGCGAGCAGCCACAGCCACGCCCTTGGATACAGCCAGCAATGCTGAAGACACCTCAAGTAATGGAAATAAGGACGACGAGGACGATGATGCTGACGACGACAACGACGATGATAAAATCGATGCCCAGTACGACCCTGAGCGTCTTAAGGCGTTCAACGTAAGTACTGAATCTACATTATAATTCCTTCTTTTATCATTAACAGATACGCTACAGTGTGCATATAATATTTACAGAACACTAATCCTTCCAGAAGGACTAGATTTTCTCAACCATTTTGCTTAGCAACATCTTCAGGAGGTGGACGTGAGGTCGAGTACCCTTGGATGAAATTCCGTGATTGGCCCATTGGGGTGCTGGGTTAAGAGTTCTCTGGACCCCAGGGCTCAGCAGTAGTAATCTTAATGGCCTCGTAGCCAAGCTATAATTGGGGTTACCGACAGTGACATCACAGACCAGCTTATCTCTTTGTTCCTGCGCAAAGCAGACAGACGCCTGAGTTTTCAACAGTTTAAGTGTGGATAGTCCCAGTGGAAGAGCCCCCGGGGCAACAGCGTGTTGTGTGCTTCCTTCACTTAGCCCGTTTTAAATACCAGAATGAGATTTCCGTGGATGCATGTTTATTCCTTCCTCAGGAGATAAAAGCCCGTGGCAGTGGTAGTTGTGATCTGCTCGCGCTACTGCTGGTGGGTCTTTGACACCCAGGGGTGAAGCTGTCAGTAAAGATTATTCCAATGGACTCGTACAAATCATATTCACCCTTACCAACAATAACTTAATAGGCCAGCCTATCTCTTTGTGTTTGTGTCATTTAACATCGGCAGTGGAAATCAGGCAGCCCCCACAGAATCAGGGTGACGGGTGCTCTCGTCACTTAATCCACACTAAATACCAGAAAAGGACTCCTTTGGATTCCTTTCACTGCTCCTCAGCAGATACATGCCCATGACAGTCACTAACTTTTGGAGGTCTTCCAATAGAGTTTCATGATCATATAGATGCGTGGGTGTGTACTCGCCTAATTGCTGTTGCAGGGGTCGAGTCTTAACTCTGGGCCATGGAGTATGTGTGTGTGTACTCACCTATTTGTGGTTGCATGGGTTGTGTGTGTGTGTGTGTGTGTGTGTGTGTGTGTGTGTGTGTGTGTGTGTGTGTGTGTGTGTGTGTGTGTGTGTGTGTGTGTGTGTGTGTGTGTGTGTGTGTGTGCGTGCGTGCGTGCGTGCGCGCGCCGGCGTATGTCCCAGGTTTAGTACCACGATTATTCCCTCCTTTTTTTCCCCTCCCTCTTCATCTAGTGTTGGGCCCATGGGATGCTCTCGTGATGATGTCAGTGACTTACGTAAATCTAGAGTTATCGCAGTAATTTTTTTCTGGCTGTAAATACCCACTTGCATGTCTCTTGAATATTTCGACTACAGCCTGTAAAATTTTCAGTACCATAACAAAACTGGCTGCACGTGTTTTCTCCACATGGTCTTCTCCCCATCCACGTATCATTAGGTATCCTTCCCCTCCCTTTTATCACATAAATATTGTGTTCTTTCTAACAGATGTTTGTGCGACTGTTCGTGGATGAGAACTTGGACCGCATCGTTCCCATCAGCAAGCAACCCAAGGAGAAGATCCAAGCAATCATCGACGCGTGCGCACGACAGTTCCCAGAGTTCGCAGAGAGAACTCGCAAGAGAATCCGTACATACCTCAAGAGCTGCAGGAGGAACAAGAGAACTCGTGATTCTAATGGCTGGGAGACGGTGAGTGGTAGAGAACAACAGTCACAAGGACTGTGTGTATGTGTGTGTAATTTATATATTAAATATATTATAAGTTTGTCGGTCTTCTGGTTCCTGAGTTCATTCTCCACTTCTGTGATCTTCTCTTCCTGGATTTTGGTTCCTTACGTTGATGGTTAAACCACGTTTGCTTACCAGTATGTTTGAGATTGTGGATCTAGAGTCCTGGCTTCCCCCTCTCTCTGTATCTATCTCTGTTTTCATATATTCCTTAATATGCATTTCCTTTGCCTGGTACTAACGTAAGTATTCGCATACAGCCGTCAAGACCCACGCCGCCACACCTCACCAGCATCCAGGCGGAGCAGCTCCTGGCCAATGCCTGCGAGAACGAGGCCCAGAACGCCAAGAGGATGAGACTTGGCTTGGAGCCCATTGCCCAGCCGAACCCACTCAACCCACAACTCCCAACCCAAGTGAGTTTCTTTGCTCTCACATGCCAACCCATTCCCTTTCATCCCCCCTACACACACACACACACACACACACACACACACACACACACACACACACACACACACACACACACACACACACACACACAAAGACAGGATGTTCCAGGGAGGGGACACAGAAACAAGAGGCCACAATTGGAAGTTGAAGACACAAATGAGTCAGAGAGATAGTAGGAAGTATTTCTTCAGTCATAGAGTTGTAAGGCAGTGGAATAGCCTAGAAAATGACGTAGTGGAGGCAGGAACCATACACAGTTTTAAGACGAGGTTTGATAAAGCTCATGGAGCGGGGAGAGAGAGGGCCTAGTAGCAACCGGTGAAGAGGCGGGGCCAGGAGCTAGGACTCGACCCCTGCAACCACAAATAGGTGAGTACACACACACACACACACACACACACAGCAACCACAATTGAGTACACACAGAGGTATGATAAAGCTCATGGAGCAGGGAGAGAGAGGACCTAGTAGCGTTCAGTGAAGAGGCGGGGCCAGAAGCTGAGTCTCGACCCCTGCAACCACAATTAGGTGAGCACACACACACACACACACACACACACACACACACACACACACACACACACACACACACACACACACACACACACACACCACACAAACACCCCACAAACACCCCACACAAGCAAGATTATAAATGAAAACCAGCATGGGTTCATGGAAGGCAAATCTTGTATCACAAACCTCCTGGAGTTTTATGACAAGGTAACAGAAGTAAGACACGAGAGAGAGGGGTGGGTAGATTGCGTTTTCCTAGACTGCAGGAAGGCCTTTGACACAGTTCCCTACAAGAGATTAGTGCAGAAGCTGGAGGATCAGGCGCACGTAAAAGGGAGGGCACTGCAATGGATAAGGGAATACCTGACAGGGAGGCAGCAACGAGTCATGGTACGTGAAGAGGTATCACAGTGGGCGCCTGTTACGAGCGGGGTCCCACAGGGGTCAGTTCTAGGACCAGTGCTATTTTTGATATATGTGAACGACATGATGGAAGGAATAGACTCTGAAGTGTCCCTGTTCGCAGATGACGTGAAGTTGATGAGAAGAATTAAATCGGACGAGGATGAGGCAGGACTGCAAAGAGACCTGGACAGGCTGGACATGTGGTCCAGCAACTGGCTTCTCGAATTCAATCCAGCCAAATGCAAAGTCATGAAGATTGGGGAGGGGCAAAGAAGACCGCAGACAGAATATAGGCTAGGTGGACAAAGACTACAGACCTCACTCAGGGAGAAAGACCTTGGGGTGACCATAACACCGAGCACATCACCGGAGGCACACATCAACCAAATAACCGCTGCAGCATACGGGCGCCTGGCAAACCTGAGAATAGCGTTCCGATACCTTAATAAGGAATCGTTCAAGACACTGTACACTGTGTATGTTAGGCCCATACTGGAGTATGCAGCACCAGTCTGGAACCCACACCTGGTCAAGCACGTCAAGAAGTTAGAGAAAGTACAAAGGTTTGCAACAAGGCTAGTCCCAGAGCTCAAGGGAATGTCGTACGAGGAAAGGTTAAGGGAAATCGGACTGACGACACTGGAGGACAGAAGGGTCAGGGGAGACATGATAACGACATACAAGATACTGCGGGGAATAGACAAGGTGGACAGAGATAGGATGTTCCAGAGAGGGGACACAGGGACAAGGGGTCACAACTGGAAGCTGAAGACTCAGACGAGTCACAGGGACGTTAGGAAGTATTTCTTCAGTCATAGAGTTTTCAGCAAGTGGAATAGCCTAGCAAGTGAAGTAGTGGAGGCAGGAACCATACATAGTTTTAAGAAGAGGTATGACAAAGCTCAGGAAGCAGAGAGAGAGAGGATCCAGTAGCAATCAGTGAAGAGGCGGGGCCAGGAGCCGAGTCTCGACCCCTGCAACCACAATTAGGCGAGTACACACACACACACACACACACACACACACACACACACACACACACACACACACACACACACACACACACACACACACACACACACACACACATGCCAGGAGCTAAGACTCGACCCCTGCAACCACAAATAGGTGAGTACACCCACACACACACACACACCCACACCCGATACACACCACACACCCCATACACACACAGAGGAACCCAGTAGCGATCAGTGAAGAAGTGGGGCCAGGAGCTATGAATTGAACCCTGCAACCACAAATAGGCGAGTACAGAAATTAGAGAAAGTGCAAAGGCTTGCAACAAGACTAGTTCCAGAGCTAAGGGGAATGTCCTGTGAAGAAAGGTTAAGGGAAATCGGCCTGATGACACTGAGAGGACAGGAGGGTTAGTGGAGACATAACGACATACAAAATACTACGAGGAATTGATAAGGTGGATAGAGACAGGATGTTCCAGAGAGGGGACACAGAAACAAGGGGTCACAATTGGAAGATGAAGACTGAGATGAGTCAAAGGGATGTTAGGAAGGATTTCTTTAGTCACAGAGTTGTCAGGAAGTGGAATAGTCTGGCAAGTGACGTAGTGGAGGCAGGAACCATACATAGTTTTAAGACGAGGTATGATAAAGCTCATGGAGCAGGGAGAGAGAGGACCTAGTAGCGTTCAGTGAAGAGGCAGGGCCAGGAACTATGACTTTACCCCTGCAACCACAAATAGGTGAGTACACACACACACACACACAACCACAATTAGGTAAGTACACAGCATATGTGTATGTATGTATGTTTTTGTATGTTTTCCAGTGCCTCTATCTATTCTGTATTATGGCAGCCAAAACTGAGCTGCATAATATGAGTAATGCCTCACTTGTGATGTATAGAGCTGTAAAACTCCTGGTCTCCTGTTACTTATAATTCTTGATATAAATCCAAGTACTCTGTTAGCCTTATTGTGCACACTTATGAACTGTTCTTCTGGTTTCAGATTTTTGCTTACCATGACTCCCAAGTCTTTTTCACATTTTGTATGATAAAGCTCTACATCACCTAGTTTATAAATACAAGGGTTACTTTCATACCCAAAAATTAGTACTGTACGCTGTTGCACTTGTCTACATTGAACTACATCTGCCCCCTTTTTGGACCATGATATTAGTTTGCCCAAATCTTCCTGGAGGTCAGTGGTATACTCCTCAGAATCTGTTATTTGGCCTGTTTTTGTCGTCAGCAAATTTACTCGTGTCACTGGTTATTCCTTTGTCAAGATCATTAGTGTAAATTATGAACAACAGTGTGGAGCACCACTGGTGACTGGTCTTGTTATTATAATCAAAACTAAGCACTAAACCACCAGGGTCATACAGCACTGCTGGTCCCTATTCAGATTTCTCCTCATTTATGCAAACTTTGCTTTTTATTGGTCAACCATGCCTCTATCCATGTTGAACCTTTCCTCCTATACCATGAGCTGCCACTTTTCAAGTCTTTTGTGTAGTACTCTTATGAAAGCCTTACCGAAATTCAAATAAACAACCTTATACTATTCTTTTTATGTGGTTCACTTCTTCAAATGCTGTATTGAAGGAGGTCAGTAAATTTGTCAGGAACGACCTCTCATGAATCCACGTTGAGATTCTTTAATCAAATTATGCTCATTGAGGTGGCTGCATATATCGGCTATAATTAATTCTAACAATGTGCCTACTATTGATGTCAGGCTTATTGGGAGGTAATTTGATGGAATTGACTTATCCCCTAATTTAAAGATAGGAATTACATTAGCTACCTTCTACGTCTCCAGCACAACTCCAGTTTGAAGTGTTAAACAGGCTCGATAGTGGCAGACTGTAGGAGCCCTTTACCTGTCGATTTTTTTTAACAATCGGCTGTCTCCCACCGAGGCAGGGTGACCCAAAAAGAAAGAAAATCCCCAAAAAGAAAATACTTTCATCATTCAACTCTTTCACCTCACTCACACATAATCACTGTTTTTGCAGAGGTGCTCAGAACACAACAGCTTAGAAGCATATACGTATAAAGATACACAACATATCCCTCCAAACTGTCAATATCCCGAACCCCTCCTTTAGAGTGCAGGCATTGTACTTCCCATTTCCAGGACTCAAGCCCGGCTAGATATAAACTTATATCTACAAAACTATGTATGTGTTACAGGTGGGACCAGACAAACCTTTAGCCTTGATTGACACTGTAGTTAAGACAGAATCCAGCACACCACACGTGTCTGCTCTGGCTAAGGCCCTAGAGCGACCCATGATGGACTCCAAAGTTATGAATGGATCATCCATGTTCCAGGCATCATTCCAACAAAGTTTCCAGAAAGTAGCCTCACTTACGGGGTCAACGGTACACACTCAACCAGGTCTTACTCCTCTCCTGGCAACTACCTCTGCACCCATGTTAGCAAATGGTAAGTTGGTCTACAACCATGTCTGTGTTGAATACTTTGTTGCTTCTCTCATACTTTTTGGTCTACCGAAGAATGACTCATTTCAACTACTGTTTCGTATATATTCACAAAAGTGCTAAACCCAAGTAGGTCCTATAGCACCACTGCTGTTTGTCTTCATGTTGGTTCATTTATGCAATTGACTCGCATTTATTACGCTTTTGTGCTTGGATAATTAATATGTTCAGACATTTTCCTATTCGTACATTAATGTAGCAGCAGTTAATATTTTACATTCTTTAACATATCTTCTCCATGATTACTTCAACCAGGACCAACTGACCTGAGTGTTAAGGGAACATCTAAACCTACACGGCCAACGCTCAATGCTGTTGAGGTGGCAGCTGTTCGCCAACTCATAACTGGCTACCGAGAATCTGCCGCCTTCCTCTTGAGGTCTGCCGATGAATTAGAAAATTTACTTATCCATCAACAGAGTCCATAGTGTTTATATAATGTTTGAATGTGTAAATGTGAAATTTCCGTTGTATGTTTACTACGGACGATCACGTATATGTGAATTTGCTGGTCTTAATGGTTGTCTTATTGCTGCTCACTCTAAGATGTATATGGTACAATTTCAGTGTTTTATGAAAATAGTAGTAAAAATATTTATTTATCAACATTAAGTTTGTCTCTATTACTCAAGTCTGTAAGGTAAAAAGCATGAATGTGAAAATTACTGGTGCTGTTTATGTCCAGTTACTGTATAAATCATAAATTGTTAGAGAGTTATTAGGTCCTTTGTAATGCCTTGAAAATTTTCAGGCACTTAGCAATTTTTTGTTCCTACTGTTGTGGAAAATTTTTGTTGCTTAGTTCTCTAGAATTTGTTCTGTCAAATTTACTATGGAAGTGCCTCCACCTTATAAAGTGTTTTATTCATTAGATGCATTCTAATGAATAGGGACAATTCAAGTTCTGTTTCAGTTGATGCACACAGCTAATAGGCAAATTGCCCTTTTCCCATCTTGTGTAAATAATCTGATAGACTTCTTCATAACATGGAAAAAAAGCAATCAGTCAGTGCAAGATTGAAACTAGAGTAATGGTGCATAAGCTGTTGCTAAGTATTTTAGATGTGTGTTTGTTCATGTGAATGCATCTCATGAACAAAACTCAAGTGTATAGTTTAGTGGGATTTTGCTTAGGAACACAAAGTGGCAAAAAGTATAGTGGGTAGATTATTTCATAAATTCCCTCAACTTTTCAGAAGTTGCAAAATATGTTCTCTAACACAGTAATCCTCAAAAATGTATTAACATTCAGTTGAGAAGAAAAAACAGTGGTGAAAAAGAGCTTAAGTTAGTTTTCAGTTGTACTTAAACTGTTAAAAGCTAGGAAGAATTACACTTGTCAAGTAGACTGTCTCGCATTTTTTAATATTTCAGTAGCATTTTATTTCTTCTGTACAATGTGTGAGACAGTAGATCAAATTAAGTTGAACTTAAGCATATAAATACATATTTCATCATAGCTATTGCTTTAAATAAAGAAAAAGTGCAAATTTTTTAAGCAATAGTTCAAACTTGGTGACTCATAATAGTTATCAAAAGACACTTTATTTACAAATTGCTTAGTTATACTTTTAGAGAGAATAGATCATTTTATGTTGATGCCTATACTGGTCTCTACACTCCAAATGTATCTGTGTAGGTGTAAATAGGTAGAGCCCCAATAAAGACTAAGAAATGTATGATGTCCTTTGTAGGATATATATGTACACCATAGAATATCAAGCATGATGTGTGTCATTATAATTCAGCGTCCAGCATTGTGCAATTTGTTTTCTATAGATTCAGATTCCTCTGTACTGGAATTTAAATTATGTTTAGTCCTGCTTTCATTGTTTGACATTGTAAAGGTCTAAGGTTTAATTTGTTATGCTTTCACTGTTTTTAATGATAGGGCACTGTACTGTTAAGTGCCAGCTCACTACAGCATATCACGAGCAAAATCTATTAAACAGGTCTAGGTTCTAGGTTCTTTAAATTCTAGCTGACATCAAAGTGGCCTGTGCCTACACAAAAATTAAATGTTAAATTTTTTATATCACAATTGCTCTGCTCAAGATATATTTTTTTGTTACTGCTGTTTAGCATGTTCCTCAAAACATATTAGGGGTCAGTTTAATGAAATGCTCAATAATGGTACTGTAACTTATTTATATTATTTTTAGTCTTTTTTGGGGAATACACAGTGAACTGCATCAGCAGGATACATGCAAGTGATTTTTGATGCTTGAATTATTGCTTTTAGGTGTGTTTGCAAAAGAAATGCACATACTTGTATGGAACCGGATTTATTATTATTTTTTTTTTTAGTGAAAGTTGAACTAATTTTAGTGAAACTCGAACTTCATACAAGGAGACCTCTGTATCTAGTCACTTCTTCAGATGACCAATCTTTACTTTTATTAATTCTTCACTAAACTGAGATAAGTATTACAGCTATCCAAGCAAACACACTATAACACACTTTTTTTTTTTTTTTTTTTTCATTCTTTTGCTGTAGTTTGCATTGCTACAATGTCTGTCAACACCGTTTACATGATGTCAAAATGTTATTTATCGGGAAAACATTACTGCCATTAGTTCTGTCTGAAGTGCAAGGATAACATCACTACTGATAATTATTGTAATATTCACCAAAAAAAAAAAAAATTCCGAGACCATAGGGGTCATTCAGTCAGCATCACTTTTGTCATGAAAAACATGTGCTGTGTCAAATCATATAAAATTAATGAAGTCGGCATCTATACTTTACAAAATTAGTATATTTTGTCATCACTTTACACTTTCCCCCAATGTACCTTATTACAAAATTTATATGATTAGATTTTTGTTAAAGTTGTCATTTGCTTATGCAGCTAATAGGAATGAAAATGTTTACAGATCATCTGGAGATTTGCACCCCTTCCTTTTTCCCTGCCCTGAAGGAAGCGGTGAAAAAAGTTAGCTTTTTTCACGTGAAAAATTTGCATAACACATTGTAGTGAATTAATGCAACTTTGTTGGATGGCAGGTATTGCTGGCAACTAAACTAGAAAGATGCTTGATGCACAGAAAACCTTTGTAATAGACGATATTCCACTTTTGGTAAAATTCCACTCAACATTGTCTAATATACAGGAGGTTTTGCTTTGCACCAAGTGCCTGTCTACCATACTAACCTATCCTTGTTAAAATTTATGTAATATAAGAATAATTTTGAGATTTAATTTGCAGTTGGAGTGTGAGCAAGGTAACATTTATGAAGAGATTCAGGGAA
The DNA here is from genome assembly GCF_038502225.1 of Cherax quadricarinatus. Classification (NCBI taxonomy): domain Eukaryota; kingdom Metazoa; phylum Arthropoda; class Malacostraca; order Decapoda; family Parastacidae; genus Cherax; species Cherax quadricarinatus. The sequence goes on from NC_091319.1 coordinate 2,421,955, forward strand.
ACTGGTTAGCCAGATGTAAGAACAGTTCCTTCATTGTGAAGGATGGGTGGGGATTTTTGCAGTTCAGAGGGTTGGTTGAAATGGCTTAGTATTTCTGGTCCCCTCAAGGGAGGTTCCTTGATGCTGGTGAGGGGCTCTTGATCATAGGAATTGGACCCGTGTTCATATTCCTGGAATCAGGTCTGAATACCTTCCATTTCCCCAGGTGCTGTATGACCCTGATGGGTTTAGTGCTCCCCATGAATAATAATCTATTTCTGGTATGACAGCTATTCACTGAACAATGAATGAATGAATTTCCTTCCTTGGGGGTCACTCTACCAGGAAACAGATGGTACAACAAAAATAATTTACCAAACCTATAAAAATCTGCAAGATCTATATTTCACTGATTTCCTTGGAGTAATGGGGCAAGTTTTCAGATGACCAATATTTGCTCATGTAAAGTGAGAATCTGAGTGCAAGACAAGTTCATCAGGAATAAGTGCAAAACCTACTATCTTAGCTCTCTTTAATGTGCTGATGTGCACCTTTTCTTATCTTCTGCATTACTGAATGATGATAAACTTTAATTATACCAAAGATGGAGATTTATCTGATCTCACAACCCTTGTAATAGTTAAGTTGTCTTTTCTACTGTTGTTTTGAACAATGGTGTATTGTATTTATTTGTCTTCATATAAAAATATATACTGAATACAGTATATAAAAATATATACTATATAAATATATATTATTTGGATATCTTTTTCTATTCTTTAACCCTGATGGAATATTTCACCAGTCTAATCAACGCTGTTTTTGGATTCATGTCAGTTTAGTTGTTATTCTGTCATGTTTTATGTACATAATTTTAAAGGAATACAAGAGCTCTTTAAACAGTGTTTAAAATATTTTTTTATAATTTTCTTTTAAGGCTTTAGTTAAAGAACATTGTTCATCAATTCTTAACTCGTAACACAATGTATTATTTGTGTGCGTGCGTGCGTGTGTGAATAATTTTAAAACATGAAATAGCTCTCGAAGTGTCGTAAAATGCATTATAAAAGTTCTGTGAACACAATTGATTATACATATAATTTTTTTTCTTTTCACCTCAATAATCAAGTTTTAAATGGGCAAAGGGATCATGTTCCTTTATGAAACCAAAAAAATTTCAACATGATTTCCATGATTTGGAAGATTTCTTCCACATGTTTAATTTAATAAAACCCATTCCATTATAAGGTGCATGATGGACCCGCATCTCTTCAGCACAGCCATGAACTTAAAGTGCCTGCAAATATATAAAAGAAAACTTGAATATCAATGAAAGAACTATTCAGTAAAAAGTAGTAGATAAATTCTCTTCAGTTTTACATGTAGTATTCAAGATAGATATGATTTAGCCAACCTGTCCTCCTAAGCAAACATCTGTATTTTACAGTCAAGACTTATCAGTCAAATGACTAGTGCAAAGAAGTGAATGTTGAAATTTTACTCTTATGCTTCCTCAGTATTTTTTGGCGTTTCCCCATTTTCTGTATGAACGTCTGAACATAATTTTGCCTTTATGTGCTGTTACCTTTATTGGTGTTTAATATATAATTAGATAAATTTGGTTAATTGTGGTTAACCTAGCCTAAATAGCTTGTGTATATTATTATCATCATCATATTTATGGGGAAGTGCAAAACCTGTTGCAATTAAACAGTGCCTGAGGAATGGAAGGTTTGATCCAAGAAAACAGCAGGTAGCTCCAATTCCTTGGATCAAGAATTCTTCACTAGCACCCCCTTAATTGGCATATAGCTTACGTAGATAAAATGGCTTAAATATACAAGTGAAGCAGTAATGTTAGCATTAGGAGGAGAGGCTGGCTTTAGCATATAAACTCTTAGCAAGGTGGTCATGTGTGTGTGCGAGAACTGTGTAGGTGCACTGTGCCAATGTAAGTGCCACTGTGTGCGTGCGCGTGTGAGACAGGTTGTTACATCTGAGAATATTATCTTTGTACTGACCATGGAAATAAATGTAATTGTTAAATGGTTGGGATTTTAATTAAGTTTCCTAAGATGCAGTTTAAATAGCAATATTAGTACTGTACTGGACTAACATGTTAATACTTGACTGGATTAAAAGTGATATAATATTTGACCAGGCTAATATTACTATAAAACTTGACTGGGCTAATACTACTGTAATACTAATTAATACCATTGTAATACTTGACTGGGTTATGACTACTCTAATACTTAACTAATACTACCATAATACATGACCAGACTAATACTTCATAACACTTGCCTGGAGTGACACAAATGTGCACAGTAATGGTATACAACTGCATTATTCTCACAAGAAAGCACTAAACCCTTATAAATCATAGTGTCATGTGGCAAGAGGGGTGATGGCAGTGGAAAGTGCACAAAAGTGGAATTATGTACAAAAGAGTAAGAAGAATCAAGGTACTTCCTTTGAAAGACCATAACTAAACATCATATAATATTAAGGGGTTCAGTTACATAATACTGTATTGCTACACAATTAAGTTCTTTCTCACTTGTTACTCTGTGCTTTCAATGCACAAGAGATCATTCACGATCAATACAGAACATGCAAACACTGAATATGCTTGCTTCCAGATAAAACATCAAGTGCTATCTGAACTTATTCATATCACTAGCCTTATCAATAGTTACAAATCAACAAGATAAACAGATATAGGTTAAATCTCTCTCACAACACATGATAAAAGATAGAGCAGTTTCACAGTTTCTTCAGATGTGTTCATGTCTTCTTAAGAATTCTATCAACAGTTTTTTCATAAAAAAACAATGCATAATAGCAGACACATGCAGGACTGATAAATACACACACATGATAATGGGTTCTTGCTTAAGTACCACAGTAAAAGCAGAATTGAGAGATAAACAGGAATCACAGTCGACAATGAAAACAGACATGGTAAGTAGATAGAAAAGAGAGAGTTGAACACCGATGATAAATAGGATTACTGGGTAAGATAGCTGTAGTTCCTAGTCATTGTGGCTTGCAATACACAAATTTAACTTAGTGGATAGTCACAATGGGACAAGCTTGAGTGCTTGTGTGTGCCTGAGAGTATCAATACCTATCTGTATGGCTGTGCTTGGGTATGCATGACAAGGGTAAAAGAGAGATGGTAGAGGTAAAGAAGTGGTGGTACAGAAAATGTGTCAGTTAAGAGATCATGGAGAATCTGCAATAAATGTAGAACCATCAGAGAGGAAGGACAATGAGATAGCATGTCAGAGTCATTAAGAAGGCATCTGCAATGAAGCTGGTAAACTCTGATAAACAGGATGATTTGTTCAGTATATGCATGAGTGGCAATTCTTTCAGTGGTACAAAGCTATCATTATGCACAGGAGGTGCACTTTCATTGTACAAGACATCAGGATACAAAATCAACAGACTGTAGAACAACTGAGACAAATATTGTACAGACTGTACAGGAAAAAAGATAGAGCCCAACAGACAAAGGAAGGACAACCATACTTATAAAGATATGCAGTAAACAAATCTAGGGAAATTAGGAGGATATGGGAAAGCCTGGGATGCACTGGCAGAATTGGAAAGATTAGTGGCTGAAGATAAGGAAGGAATCAGAGGTGTGACTGAAGAGAGGAACTGTTAACTATGCTATAGGACAGAAAAAATGTAGACCCTACTATGGAAGAATAATGGTGATAAATCGTTTAAGACTGACCTTATCAGAAATCAGATAGAACTGTCCATATGCCTCTAGCTCATTAATATAGAAAACCTATCATTACCGTAAGGCAGGACAAACTGATGTGTGGGGAGGATGGGGGGGGTGATTTCCCAGACAACTGAGGCATCCCAGGGTATAGTAAAGTGATAGGAAAGGTCATTATATGACATAAAGTATTACATCAAAAGAACAATAGTACTTTACTGTCACAGAGTAGGAAGCAGCTCCTATTAACTATCTGGCCACCAAACAGACTATTAATATCAGGAAGTGGCAGTTAAACTGCATTAAGTTACATTACTTGGATGGGGGTAGTGATCATAAGTGGGTCAGATGAATTTCTACATTGGAAACATGAAGGCCTGCAGATATCTGCAGCAGACTCCCCAAAGAATTGCGAGGAAAACTTACTGAGGAAGGATGACCATTTTGTAGCACAAGTTCAGTTGTGCTTGGTCACTGAGTGATAGATGTGCCAGCCACCATTTGGATCTTGGAGAGAACATCAGCTTGTGCAGCATCTTGCATACACACAATATAACCTTGGTCTTGTAATGTATAGACAGTGATCTCATGACTAACTGACAATGTGAGTGTAAAAGATAATTTGTCATTATGTAATTCACCAGCTGTTTTTGGCCACTCACAAAAATTTCCACGTTTATATCTCACAGTGGAAAGCAGATTCTAAGCAAGGTGAAAACCAATGAAGGTCCTTCTTTGAATGAATCTGATAAGTCTGAGAGAAGTGCAAGTTCACAGACTTGCTAAATAATTGTATATTTTGTAAATGCAGTGAGTAGAAATAAAGAATCTAATCTAAATCTAAACATCTGATACATCACACAATCCTAATTACTTGAGGCATACTGGTTACAGTCTAATGTGGATAATGATGGAGGTTTGCAAGAAGACAAGTGGGCCATGCCAGCAATTTGCCCCAGTGCAACACATTTGAATTTTTCATATTTTCATTATACTTAAACAAAATTTATTGCCTTCAGGTAAATTTTTGGAATAATTTATTACCAAAAATATAAGACACATTCACCATCATTCATTTTCTTGCTATCTTTTCAGAAAGGCACTGGAATAATGCTCCAAAGATAAACCAACAATGCACAACATTCAAAGCCAACTTTCAAAGTTCAAGTACTGCAATACAGTATACACAATAAAATGTAACTGTTTCATTTGACTGAGCATTCATATTAACTTTTCATCATTCATTCAATATACAAATCAACCAGTTATTAGAATTTTTTTAAAACTTGAATCTTAAAAAACTTCAGCATTACTGACCTGCTTGGTTTAGCATGACTTTCTTTTTCAGCTTTCTGGCCAAGTGGAACTTGTACGGAGAATGGCCGAGAGACAGATAGCTATGCAGGTGGCTACAGTTCGTGAGATGATCGTCTGGTTTGTTCCTTTCACTATATCTTCATACGGATTTCTTTATTATGGACATATCAAAACCAATAGCTGGGTCGTCATGTTTCCCCTTATTCCCATTACATTTGGTCTTGGATACCAACTCCATTATGCTTATGGTAACAAAATACATCAAATTAAAGGTAAGTGTTAATCTTTTCTAAGATACAGTACTTTACCATAAAATTGCAATAAGTTCAAAGGACAGGGTTTCATATTCTTAAATCTGAGCTGGTTTTGTCTGAAGTCCACTCCCCTATGTTTGCCTTTTATATAATAAACCTGTGAAAATCAAATATACCTGTATATTTTGTATGGTCCTGTGATTTGAGAATATATACCATATTTTATGGCAAACAAGACTCTCCAATTCCAATTGGTTAAATTTTGGAAAAAAAAGATAAATGGTACTTTGGCCTCTAAGATGCTGGGTAAATTTGAGACTTATTTTGGGGAAAAAATAGCATCTTCAATACTTTAAAATATGGTATATTTAGTACAATTATTAATGTTGCATTGATTTTTAACATGCATTACCTATTTTGTCTAAAAGTGAAAACTGAGAAACACTTCTGAAAGACAAATGAAATGGGTAAAAGGAGATGTGAGCATTTCAGTCACAGGGACTCTTTTCAGTAGGACTGCCTGAGGCTGAAATGCTGTATATATGTGCTGCTTCAGTGTGAACAAAGTAACAAGGAGGAGGTCAGGAAATCTGAATCTTGGAGGCAGGAAGAACAATGCCTGCACTCTGGAGGAGTGGGGATAATTCAGTCAGGTCATCTAAATTGTGATGTCAACACACTTCTGGTAAGACGTGATTGAATGATTGATAGTGAATGTATTTCCTTCTTTGGGTTGCCCTGCCTTTGTGGAACATGGCTAGTAAGGTGTTTAGGTGTTATGTCAAAGTAGTTTCTCACTTTTCTTTAATCAGTGATTATGGAACTTTAACTAAAGTTAAATGTGTACCCTCACACACTGAAGGTAATGTTTACTTTATTCCTCTAAGAACTGGCTGAGAACATTATGGCAAATGAAACCCACATGATGATGGTGCCAGAGTGGACAACTGGTGTCAGTGAAGGTCACAACTCATCAGTCAAGGCAGTCACAGATGTACCACACTCGCTTAAGAACGTGACCTTCACACCTCCTTCCATAACCACACATTCTGCAGGTGTAGTCTTCAAGCCAAAGGTTACCAGCTCTAATCCACCCTAAATAACACTACTATACAGTACTCTGGTTCTGAAAAAAAAAAGACACATTTCTACACAGTTTATATTTCATCATCAAATAAGTTACCAGTTTGTTTATGCCTTCTGAACAGAATTCTGGCAGCTGATTAAGTAGCCATCAATCACCTGCCATTATTACATCATGTGTATCCTCCCAGGAACTTCTTCAGAGGCCCAACAGATGAAAATCACTGGGGAAGGGGAGAGATTGAGGCTGTAATTGTAATAACAGATCTGCCCTCGTATTAATGGGAAGTGCTAAATCTGTAAGGGTCATACAGTGCCTGGAGAATGGGAGGTAATCAGGTTGTTTTATTCAAGGAAGAGGAGGGTAGCTTCAATTCCTTGGAGTCAGAGCCCTTCACTGGTATCAAGGTGCCTCACAAGACTACACCCCATAAGAAACGGATAACATGATCAAAAATGCATTGGAAACAATATACAGTACAATATTGGTATTAGTTTCTTCAAGGATGGTGAACGGCTCTTCTTCCAAAGTATTGGAGTTACTTCTCCCCTTCCTCAGATCAAACCTGATTACCCATAACTTTTCTGTATGACCTTTACAAGTACAACAGAACTCCCGTATCCACTGCTTTGATATCCGTGGTTTCAGATAACCACAGTTTACTGTGGCCCAAAAATATCTCTTAATTTTGCATAATAATGGCCCCAAAGAACAAAATTAGAGAAGCTGGCAGTTCTTCAAAGCCTAAGAGAAGCCGTGAAGTGCTTCCCATCAATAAAATTGATAATTCTCCACTTATTGTGCATAATTTATCAATTAAACTTTATAACAGGTATGTACAGGACTTATATATAAGGTTTGCTATCATCCGTAGTTTCTGAATCTGTGGCAGGTCATTGGAGTGTATCCTGTGGACATGGGGGTCCTACTGTATAGCACTTTCCTGCTAATATAATAATAATTGCAGTGATGAATATGAACAAAAGTAGCAAACAGAAGAATATACAATATTACCCTCTAACACACTTTTTTGTGAGTTATTCCTAATCTTTTAACATTGAATACAATATCTGTTAAAGACATTTAAGATTTTTATAAGATCTTCATTATTTTACAACAATGACAGTTATTATTATTCTTGCCAAGAAGAAAACTAAGAATAGTAAGAAAGCTCCTTCAGTTACTATATTATATAATGTCGGATGGTTTTCCATTATTTTGATAATACACTGGTAATTGTAATTAAATGTAAGAAATAAAACTATATTCTAAACATTTATAAAAAGACTAAAAATTTTGAGCTTGACAGTTTGATCATAGCAATATATTGATGTAAAAGGAATTAAAAAAATATATAACATTATCTTTCCATCTCCCTTCCCCCCACCATGGAGTTCAATACAGAGGTACCAAAAAAAAAAGTCACATGGAATAAAACTGCATTACGCAGTGAAGAAAATATAAGGAAAATAAGGTTATGTTCCAGACATCATCATATTTAACCCTACAATTTCATTTTTACTACTGTACTAAGTAAAAACTTACCTCACATTCTGGAAGTAAGTACTTGCAGCATTTGGAGTGTGAGAGGAGGAAGGGTTGACATTAGGCTGCTGAGCCAAATAGGATAGCTATTGTTCCTGTGATGCTGAGGCAGAGTTTTCATTGCACTTTCAACCATATCTAGCACTTCCATTTTCTTGAACAATGTCTTAAATTCAGGCTTAGTCTTCTTGCTGCCTCCAGCATCACTGAGTACCGGGTTAACAGACAGATGGGGTGATGAAATTAAAAACACTAGGTAACCATAATAAAATACTTTACAAGAGGTCTCATATCAAGAGGATTTGCTGTACAGTATATATCAGTAAGCAAGAGAGGGCCTGGAAGTAGCCACAGGATCAAAAGTGTAGTGTTCACTTCAATGTCTACTTTACCATAGCCAAACACCACTACACCTGAAACCATCAGCAGGCCAAGAACCAACCCATACTTGAAAATCATTGACGCCTGTAACCTTTGAAGTGGACCATGAACCAAAAACATATGAAATGCATTTGAACAGCAATGGTGGGTCAACACCCAGCATTTAAGAGGTCTAATATATCTCAATAGAGTAGCAAATAACTACAGGCAGGTCATGTTTTACAGCACTTCACTTTACAGCATTTCGCTAATACAGTGTTTTTCAGTTATACCTATTTTTCATTTATTCAGGCCACTTACAATAAATATATTCACCACTCACTAGAAGCTAAGGCTGACAGTATTTTAAGGTAAGTAATGTGTGTACAGTGGAACCTCTACTTATGAGTTTAATCCATTCCATGACCTTGCTTGCATCTGGATTTGCTCGTTTGCAGAGTCAATTTTCCTCATTTAAATTAACTGAAATGAAATTAATTCATTCTAGTGAAATTCCAGGCACGAGAAAATACTTCAATAATTTCCCTAATATCAACTCTATGGATTATTTATCTATCACAATTCATGTAATATGACATAATAAACAATATTAATAACACAGAAACATGATATGTACACTAGAATGAATAAAATACACATATCATTACACACATGGCTAGTGGTAGTGACAGCGGCCATTGTTGTTGTTGGGGTTTATAGAGCCACCACAGCAGACATTTCTGCTCCTGACAACATGTGTAGAGAACCTAGGATAAGCCAAAAAGGCCAGAGTGACTTATAAGTGCTACGCTCATGATGTCTGCCACTGAAAATTAAGACACATGTGCAACATCTGGGTATCTTTATTGTAGACGTTTCGCCATCCAGTGGCTTTATCAATACAAATTCCAGGACATAACTTGAAGACAGAAGGACTATATACAGAAGATGAGGTAATCAGTCCCTCAACCAGGAGTAGGTGTGAAGAGCACCGTAGTCGTGGAGATTCTGAAGCAGAAGTAAGGAGCCTGGCGCTTATATACTAACGTCAGGTGTAGCAGACGAGGGCATAGTCACTAGTAGGCGGGATTCCCCAGTGGAAGTAGGTCCTTCCCAAAGAGATGGGTTAGTTGTAGTACAGTGGACCCCCGGTTAACGATATTTTTTCACTCCAGAAGTATGTTCAGGTGCCAGTACTGACCGAATTTGTTCCCATAAGGAATATTGTGAAGTAGATTAGTCCATTTCAGACCCCCAAACATACACGTACAAACGCACTTACATAAATACACTTACACAATTGGTCGCATTCGGAGGTGATCGTTATGCGGGGGTCCACTGTAGTAGTTGTCGTAGTCGTGAAGGTTATGTACATGTCCTCAGAATCAAGATTCCATGATGTTGCAGTGTCTGACAAGTTGTGCAAGAATGGTATATAATACCGACAAGATGAAATTAAGACACGTGCAACATCTGGGTATCTTTATTGTAGACGTTTCGCCATCCAGTGGCTTTATCGTGATGTATGCTTCATGATGTCTGCCACTGCTGCTTCATGTTGTCTGCCACTGCTGCTTCATGTTGTCTGCCACTGCTGCTTCATGTTATCTGCCACTGCTACCTTATGTTGTCTGCCACTGCTGCTTCATGTTGTCTGCCACTGCTACCTCATGATGTCTGCCCCCACTTTTGCTAGCATGTTGAAGAGCTTTCCAATATGTGAAGGTTGAGGGGCAGTGCCAATCGGACAGGTATTGGACAGTGACGTCATTTGTTTACTCTTGAACATCACCAAAGAATCGAACATTTCTGCTACTGTGAGCTCAATTTCCAGGTACTTTTAATCGTGAAACCTATCAAAATCATATCTATTTCTGTGCCATATCTTCCATTCTATCAAATGAGACCAAAAAAATGAGAATACAACCATAAAAACCATACTAAAATATACCACTAAGGGGAGGCTAATGGCTGAGAAGTGAACTCCGTTATTTATAGTCCGATTTCTTTCATTTTTGGTGTATGCTAAGAAGCATCTTTCCATCATATGTTGCCCAAGTTTCAATAAGATAGTCCAACAAACAACTGAGATGCAATTCCCTAGATCAAGAGCAAGAGCCCCTCACCAGTGTCAAGGAAAATCCCTTGAGGCCCGCTTGCATCTGGAAATTTCGCTCGCATCTGGAAGCAAAAAATCGACCAAGCGACTGCTTGTATCTGAAAAAACTTGCACGTGGATGCACATGTAAGTAGAGGTTCCACTGTACTGTATATGCGTTTTTTAGTCCTACTGCTCCCTTAATATATGGTAGTGTAAACATGTTAACAGGCTTTTATATGCATTTGAAAGTGAAAAAAAAAAAGCTATGATTCACTTGACACCAGTAGCCCAGAACTTAACCTGTTGTATAAGTGGGGCCCTCCTGTGGCTGAATTTTTCAGTGGGGCCAACACTGAAATTTCAGTTATACAGTACCATTATATGCTCACCAAAGAAAGGTGTTCCAACTAGTGGGCAGCAACTACTGGATCAAGCCCAACCTTCAGGTGAGCAGAAACAAAGGGTGCACAGGTCTCTATGCACAGCAAACATACGAGGACAACATAGCGAGTCTCCATCACCACAGTCACCCTGGCATGAGAAACCATAAGACACCAGCAAAAACCACAATCGCACATCATGGAAAGGGATCTACTCTTATGAGCATCTCTGAAAGAGAACATCAGTGCTGGATTGAGGATGGATGAAATGGTGGAGGGTGTGATATGGGAGGTTGTTAAAGATGTGAAGATGTCAGAATGAGCAGATGTTAGATTTTGAGGAAGAGAACTTTTCTTTATGCAGAGGAAAGTGTGAGGTAAAGGTTAGGGACATATGAAGCGTTGCACATCACAAAAGAATAAGCGCCACCAAGACCAAAATACGGATTAATGTATAAATCAATTCCTCAATGTTTTGTCTGTAGGAATGTGTAAATATTAGTCTTCTGCACATCTGTAAATTAGGTTCAGAGCCCCATAAAGTATGGTAACATGAGCTCTATAGCTCTGATTTCAACTTACTCTGACATTTTTCTCCTTTTTTTGACTTTAGCACTTATTACTTTCTGACCACAATACCTCAAATGTACTTCTGCTGCCACCACCAAAGTAAAGGCAGAAGAGATTTTGGGTGACTAGTTGGAACCAGGAATTTGATGAATAATGGGGGCTGTTAGAAGTGGGGATCAAGATTATACCTTTGAAGGGTTTCGAGTTTCACTACTCTTGGAGCCTGGGATCAAGGTTGAAGAAGGGGTGTCTTCCAGGGGATGAAGGGATGTCTTTCAAGGTAATTTCTTTGTAATGCTTGTGTACAGGCACAGGGATGTTGTATGATGGCGCTGAAGGTATAGGTCAACACGCGAGAAACTTGCATGAAACCGTTGGAAATTCAATGTTTCTGTTAGAGAAAGGTCATAACCTGACTGTATGTAGTACCCCCAATCACTTTCAAATAACAGATTTTATGTTAAGCAGATGCAGCAATGGAAGGAATAAGAATGGCCCTTCAAACTATTAAGCCAGGGAGATGAATTATCACTAGAAGTGGTACTCTGAGAGACATGCAATACTTTGCTGAATGTCCATAATGCAATAATTTTGACATAAATGAGGGTTGGATTAGACTTCATAACAATCAAACTGTGATTTGCTAAACATTCTGGAGTGGAGCTCACAGCAGTAAAACTTAGAGATAATGCTAGAGTAGTGCTGTCATCCTTATGGGGAATGAATAAATGCACTGACTCTAGTGATAGGCATGTTATGGATTTCTATTTGATAGCAATGCCATCCACACACAAAGGATGCTATTGAATGAACCTGGTTTATAACAAGTTCATAGATGAAGAGCAATAACACCATGCAATCTTGCAGTGTTATTCTATGGTTTGTGCCATTAAGCACAAACCATAGAATACAATTTGCAGTCTCTATCATTTAAACCATTAATAAACTTTATAAATAGAACTACCAGAGTAGGAGATGGCTGGTGTGTTAAAAAGAAAAAAATAGAACTAATATCTAGAGGTAATCCATAATGGGAACATGCTGAGTCACTTACAAATCTTTTGACAATAAAAGTGCCTTAATTTATGCAAACCAGTAATCTCCTTACAATTTAGAGTATGCTTCATCAAACTATTTTCAACAATATGTATTCTAAATAAAGAATTGGCCACTAACAATTGAACAAGCATTGTCAAAATCATAATATATTTGATCATCAGTTATCCAGCAATCAATTATTCAGAATCTAACGTTATTCAGTTATCTTGCTTGATTTGGCATCTAATGAAACAATGATAAAAACAGTGTAATAAACAAGAGACCATCTCTATGGGAAAGTGGAGAAGAATCCTTCATCTATAAGCCATGTGTGTCATAAGAGGCAACTAAAATGCTGGGAGCAAGGGGCTAGTAACCTCTTCTGTATAAATTACTAAATGGAAAAATAAAAAATCCTTCTTTTTTCTTTGAGTCACCCCACCTCATTGGGACACGGCCGGTGAGTTAAAAAAAAATTCAGACCGTAAAAATTATGTGATTATCCCGTGTTGTTGAAAACTGACACATCTTTCGTTTCCCTGAGGGCACTGGATAGCTGATAATACACTGTAAATACACTCCCTCATGAAGAAAGCAGTGGATAGTTGACTGGTATTATATTTATTAGTACAGCAAAAAATACTTCTTAATTCAGGAAGTGAGGTTCATATTTGACTACCTAATACTGTATACCACTTGTCATATTGACAAGGAATTTCAAATACACAACCAATAGTATTATCAGTGTTATTCTAATCATATGCTTATTGGGCAAACAATGGCATAAGCTGACAAATGGAAATAAAGAAAACAGCAGCAGGGAAACATTTTTTGTGACATTTTCCTCAAGGCTGGGCTTTACCAAGTATACAGGAAAAAGCAAATACACCACCTAAACAATTTCAACCTAGGTAGTAGGTTGGTAAACAGCAACCGCCCAGGGAGGTACTGCCGTCCTGCCAAGTGAGTGTACAATGAAAACCTGTGATTGTTTTACATGATGGTAGGATTGCTGGTGTCTTTTGTCTGTCTCATAAACATGTAAGATTTCAGGTATGTCTTGCTACTTCTACTTGCACTTAGGTCACACTACACATACATGTACAAGCATATATATACACACCCCTCTGGGTATTCTTCTATTTTCTTTCTAGTTCTTGTTCTTGTTTATTTCCTCTTATCTCCATGGGGAAGTGGAACAGAATTCTTCCTCCGTAAGCCATGCGTGTTGTAAGAGGCGACTAAAATGCCGGGAGCAAGGGGCTAGTAACCCCTTCTCCCGTATAAATTACTAAATTTAAAAGAGAAATTTTCGTTTTTCTTTTTGGGCCACCCTGCCTTGGTGGGATATGGCTGGTGTGTTGAAAGAAAGAAAGAAGAAACAATTTCAACAAACTTCCTGTAAGGAAATACAATACTGAACTAATTAAAAGTTCTCTCATTAAGGCCCTAAACATACCCTAGATTTAGTGAACTTATACTAAATTCCTTGAATAAAATTTAACAATAGTTATAGTGGCAGGTCCCACTTTACAGCTCTTCGCTTTACGACATTTCGCTAATGCAGCGGTTTTCAATTATTCCCATCTTTCATTTATTCAGACTTCCTACAGAAAATATATTCACCACTCACTATAAGCTAAGGATTGTAATAAAGTTGGTAGAATTACCGACAATATGTAAAGTAAAAGGACACAAGTGCAACTAATGTGACATTTATTGTGGCAACGTTTTGCTCTCCAGGAGCTTTATCAAGCCATTACAAACAATACATGGACACAGAGGGTATATAAAGGCTCTGAGTGAGGTGCAATACTAGTGAGGTAACATTTCGATGTTCACTAGTGGAGGTAGTAGTAGTAGTTATTTTTGTTACTACTACTACTACTACTACTACTACCTCCACTAGTGAACATCGAAATGTTACCTCACTAGTATTGCACCTCACTCAGAGCCTTTATATACCCTCTGTGTCCATGTATTGTTTGTAATGGCTTGATAAAGCTCCTGGAGAGCGAAACGTTGCCACAATAAATGTCACATTAGTTGCACTTGTGTCCTTTTACTTTACAAGCTAAGGATGAAAATATTTTAGGGTAAGTAATGTGTGTACTGCATAAACATTTTTTAGGTCTAACTCTATTGCTCATTTCATATATGATAGTGCAAACATGTTAATTGACTTTTATATGCATTTGAAAGTGAAAAAAGTTATGTTTCACAAACCATACCATGGGCAGGGATAGAACCCGCAATCAGAGTCATAAAACTCCAGACCAATGCGCTAGCCACTGGGCCAACTGGCTACAACAAGATTCGTTGGCATTATGATTTCGTGAGCTATATTTCACTTTAGAGCAATTTTTGCTTTATAGCAGTAGACTGGAACCTAACCTGCTGAATAAGTGGGGCCCTCCTGTACTAAGCAATCAAGCAAGAGCCTCACCTCCAAAAGTAACAAAACATAAACACAGTGGTCCCCCGCTTTTCGTAGTTCCCAGCAATCGTAAAATTCGCCAATCATAGGGGTATTTTCGTATAAACATGGACTCGCTTTTCATAGGCTGACTCGCGAGTCGTAGTTCATCCAGGACACGTACCCACGGTGTGAGCTGGGGCGGCAGCCAGTCTGGCATTGTTTACCAGTGAGCGAAGGTCCCCTCACGTGCTCCAGCGAAATATTTCATAATATTCCATTTATTTTAGTGCTTGCAAGTACGTACTAAATAAGCTACCATGGCTCCAAAGAAAGCTCCTAGTGCCAAGCCTGTGGTAAAGAAGGTGAGAAATACGACTTAATTTAAGAAAACCATCATTGAACAATATGAAAGTGGTACAAGTGTGGCCGAACTGTCCAGGATGTATAAGAAACCCTACACAACCTTATGTTCCATAGTGGCCAAGAAAAAGGAAATAAAGGATGCTGTTGTTGCAAAGGGAGTAACTATGCTGACAAAAATGAGATCACCAGTACTGGAAGAGGTTGAGAAGTTATTATTGGTGTGGATAAATGAGAAACAATTAGCAGGAGATACTCTTATGACTTTGATTATTTGTGAAACGGCTAGGCAGTTGCATGAAGATTTGGTAAAGAAATTGCCTGCAAATAGTGGTGAAGTGAGTGAATTTAAGGCCAGCAAAGGCTGGTTTGAGAGATTTAAGAACCGTACTGGCATACACAGTGTGGTAAGGCATGGTGAGGCTGCCAGTTCGGACCACAAGGCAGCTGAAAAATATGTGCATGAGTTCCAGGAGTACATAGAGGCTGAAGGACTGAAACCTGAACAAGTGTTCAATTGTGACGAAACAGGCCTCTTTTGGAAGAAAATGCCAAAGAGGACCTTCATTACACAAGAGGAAAAGGCAATGCCAGGACACAAGCCTATGAAAGACAGGCTGACGCTAATGTTCTGTGCTAATGCTAGTGGGGATTTCAAAGTGAAGCCATTACTAGTGTACCATTCTGAAAATCCCAGTGTGTTCAGGAAAAACAATGTTATGAAGAGTAAATTGTGTGTGTTTTGGAAATCTAATAGTAAGGCATGGGTCACGAGGGAAATTTTCGTCGAGTGGTTCAATGAAGTGTTTGGCCCTAGTGTGAAGGAGTATCTCCTGGAAAAGAAATTGGATCTCAAGTGCCTGCTAGTAATGGACAATGCACCTGCTCATCCTCCAAACTTGGATGACCTAATTTTCGAGGAGTTTGGGTTCATCACAGTAAAGTTCTTGCCCCCGAATACCACTCCTCTCCTCCAACCCATGGACCAGCAGGTTATTGCAAACTTTAAAAAACTCTACACAAAAACAATGTTTCACAGGTGCTTGACTGTGACCACAGACACTCACTTGACCCTAAGGGAATTTTGGAGAGAACACTTCAGCATCCTCCACTGCATAACCCTTATAGGTATGGCTTGGGAGGGAGTGACTACCAGGACTTTGAACTCTGCCTGGAGAAAATTGTGGCCAGATTGTGTTGACAAGAGGGATTTTGAAGGATTTGGGACTGACCCTAATGAGCCTATGTCTGTTGTAAAATCAATTGTGGCACTGGGGAGTTCCATGGGGTTGGATGTGAGTTTGGAGGATGTGGAAGAATTGGTGGAAGACCACAATGAAGAGCTCACCACTGAGGAGCTGCAAGAGCTTCAGCAGGAAGAGCAACACATCGCAGCTCAGAATCTTACTGCAGAGGAGGAGGAAGAGAGATGGAAGAAGGTGCCTTCTTCAGAAATTAAAGAGATTTTTACTATGTGGGGTAAGATGGAAAGCTTTATGGAGAAACATCACCCTAACAAGGTTGTTGCAAGCCAGGTTGGCAACATGTACAGTGACAAAGTCTTGGGCCATTTTAGGGAAGTGTTTAAAGAGATGCCAGAAACAGAGCTCTCTCCACAGTTATTTTGAGACAGGACTCCAGTGACTCTCAAGGTGGTCCTAGTGGCATTAAGAAACAGAGAAGAGAAGCAACCCCAGAAAAGCAAATGGTACCTGAGGTGTTGATGGAAGGGGATTCCCCTTCCAAACTATAAACAATCCACTCTCTCTCCTCCTCCAGTCTCCCATACACTAAGAAGAATCTCCAATAAAGGTAAGTGTTATGCTGTTAATGTTTCATTCATCATTTCCCATTGTATTGTTTATGTACTACATGTATATTTCATGTTAAAAATTTTTTTGTTTTAATACTTCTGGGTGTCAGGAACGGATTAATTGTATTTACATTATTTCTTATGGGGAAAATTGATTCGTAAATCGTAAATTTTGTTTATAGTAACGGCTCAAGGAACAGATTAATTACGAAAAACGAGGGACCACTGTACATAAAGTAACACTGAGAATTGAATACTATTTTAATCTAACCAGGACCAGTATCAACAAGTCCAGGATTACAGTTTTTGAGGGATTGTCTTATTGCCTTGATTTTGACCAAGTTTACTTACTTACTTCTAATTATAATATTTTAAATGTTTTGTGTTAATTGCTCTCTTATACTTAATAAAACTTATGATAAATTTGAAAATGTTGATCTAATGGTATGTACTCTTGAGAGATTATTTCTATTTCTAAGTTTAAAATTTGTTTAAATGTCAACATAAGAGACTCATAATTTTATAGTTTAAGCTGAAAATGATGAGATACTGTATGGCATTGTATCATACCTTTTACTTAAGCTATTATTTTTGTATACTGTATTGAACACCTTTGGTCACCTTGTACCTCTCTGAAAATGTAAATGCATTTTTAAGATTTTTGGAAATAGTTTTTTCTCACTGAATACAGTATTTTTCTTCATTCAGGTTATGTGAAACATCACATTTTTTGAATAAAATAAAAGATTATATACTATACCCTTTCCCTAATGATACCACAAATGTTTAAGTAAAGAAAACTTTGTATTAGTTTCTTGTCATTTATATTTTTACCTAAAGAATATCACAACATACAGAATATTTGGGTTGAGGTATGACATATTTACAAAAGTTATAGAATAGTATTTTGTACAGAGCCACACGACTTTCAGTGATACTTAACACTGAAGGTCTGGTGAGCAGTAAACCATCACCCAAGTTAACTTTCAAGTCCACCACCAGATAACATCATTAAATTGAAGAATCTAAGCAATAACTATAATCACAATTAAATTTTCATGCTCTGCTTACTAATTTCTAGGACAAATTATGTATGAAATATTCAAATTACGTATACTGTAGTATGCTTGACAATTCGCAAACAGGCAAAATTATTTACAAACATTATCTCTACAGAGTTTGCAGGTTCGAGTCCTGCTGTGGACATAGAGATAATGTTTGTAAATACTGTAGTATATGAAATATTTACAACACGCCACATTTTAGATAGCTTCAGTTTTAAGTCAATTAATCTACATAAATAATTTCTAGATCCCTTGTGAGAAACACTGAAAGTTACCACTAGCAAATTTAGTGCAGGGTTAGTTTCCTATGCCAAAAATTTCAAACAATTTACTCATTTAAATTATGGGATTTACCTCAAAAATGCGACAGTAGTGACAGACAGTTTTCTACCCAAAATAAATACTGCCAATAGGTTATGAAATAAACAAAATAGACTATCATCTTACAAAACTATAAAGCTGTACACTGGGCTTAAGTTGCCATAACATTATTCAAAATAAGAATTTCAAATGTTAAAAATGAAGTAATATAAGGTATTTTATCTTAATCATTATATCAAAACTACAGGTGGGTGAAAAGATGTGACAATTTTGATTTTATCTTGTGTTTGTATACCATAATTCACCCCCAGCAAAAGCCAAAACATGCACCAATATTTATTACACTGCATTAGTTTTCTTGCAGAAATTTATATACATGTACAGTATAAGAAGCATTCCATAAGAAATTACCAATAACTATATACAGTACATCTTAATAAAAGGCAATAATTATACTCATTCAAAAATGCATTGTGATTTTTAAGTACATAAAAGTAATAACAAATCCAACTTTAAATTCACACACATACTTTATTTACATGCCATAATTCACCCCTCCCATCCCCACCAAGAAATACTGCAGGTATTCCTAAACTGAAATGCTCACATCTATAATGTACAGACAGGTATTTTCATTAACCATAACATTCAAGAATTCTGGTTTGATTATAACAACAATACAAGTAAGAGAAAGCATCTACAATACACGTTAATTTAAAAAACTTGTGCAGAAAACATTTATTAACTCTATCAATAATAAAACCAAAAATTAAAACAGAAAGGCTGCTCAATAAGTGACAGACGTAAAGGCAATCCAGTGTTCATCTAAATCCGGAATCTCTGTAATGGAAAAAATGAACATTACCTTACAAGTATGAGCAATACAAAATGAAACAGAAAAAAATGTAGAACAATGGGAAATAAAGCCCTGTATAATAAATTAACTAAAAATATAATGAGAGAAGGTTTCCAAATTAGTAGTGAGAATATACTGCACACTTTCAGTACCAAGATATTTTTGTAGAACTTACACTACTATGCATAAAAAATTACTTGCTACATACCTACGAATTATAAATACATTCACTTAAAGAGAAGACAAATAAAGTTGTTAGAAGCAAATCCTTGATATGTTGTATATGTGCAGCCAAAGTAATTTACATAAAAAAACAAACCTTAAACTGTTGCATCTAACTTGACACAAACAGGATTTTGTGCAAACACTGAGGTAACACAGTTTTATAGTCAACTTCAACACCAGAGATATTGTGATAAATATGTACAGCATATATTAGTTAGCAATAGTGTGTGATTCCTTGTTCATACCTTCAGTAAAGCTATGCTTGTGGTGTTCCCTAGTTCTTAAGTAGCAAGTAAGTCTTATGATTAGTTGCCTGAAATGCATTGTACACATTACAAATTATCTTACAAAAATAATCCAGATCAGAGTTAATATTAGAGACGTAAATTTTATCATTCAGGTAAACGAATTTAATCTAAAAAATCTGTAAAGATTCGTTCATTTTAAGGCTGCCCAAATTCCTCTGTATAAATAGGGGCTTTCTATAAAGCATGCCAAAAATGTGAACTATTCCTGTATTAATTATATTGTGTAACTTTATAGAAATAAAGATTATCATTATTTAGTATTTGTACCTACAAGAGCAAACCTTTGCTTGTGGTCTCCTGCATCAAGTGTCTATTGCTATAGAAAACTGCTTTATGTTCATGGAAAAAGTTAAGTCCTCGTGGACTGATTGTAAAATAGACACGAGACCCTCACTACTACTACAGGAATAGTGCCAAACTTGTGTTGTCCCATATTTAGTGGTTACAGCAATAGGAGCAGATTGGTTGTTTTATTAAGTTTAAGGCATATTAGCTACAAAAGGGTCATTAAGTCTGCATGTTACTTGTACACTATCAGAGATTAAAGTAAACAATGCATATAGAGAGAAGGTAGTTATGTTTGAGGTGTCCCCATCTTCAGCTTAATCTATGTTTTTTTAAGATATCCATTTTTTATAACATTTATTAGTTTCTATTTCTTCATGGGAGGTGTCTTGATGCTGGTGAAGGCCTCCTGAATCTGATTGCTACTCATTACCCCAGGCATTCTATGACCCCTACAGGTTTAGCACTTCTCCATGATTGTAAGAATAATACTAACTTCTTCTTTTATCCTATTCAATTGTTCTACCACTGTGAAAAACTTTCTGGCACCCTATGAACCCAAGCTGAACAACTTCTTTCAAAATATGCTTCTTTTGCACAGACTTGTAAGGTAAATATCCAACCACACATCAAGTATCCAATCCCACATCAAAGAAGTGTCTCACCTGCAACTTGTGGAATTTAAAAAAAGAATTTAAGATGCAAATTACCACTGTGTGGATTATGAAGGTCTAATGTGTATAATAGTAGACACAAGTGGTTTTTGAAATCTGACATGCTGATGGAGTGAGCAAGGCTGCATTTGTGAAGGAATTCAGAAAAACTGGCTAACTGGACTTAAGTTTTAGAGGTGTCACTTATGGTGCCTGCACTCTGAAGAATGGGTGGAGATGTTGCAGTTCAGTGTGTTATCAGAAATGTGGTGTCTGTACATTTCTGTCAAGACAGCTGTTGAATGGATGCAAGTGAACATATTCCACTCTGCTATACTGGGAAACAGTTGACATTAAAAATAAATCTACGTAACTTCAATGTCAAAAGACATCTGTACATATAAAATTCAGTACAATATTCAATAAATGATGATACTACTATAAATACATACAGTGGAAACTCAAATATCAAACTAAATCCATTCCAGGAGCTAGTTCTAAATTCGAAAAGTTTGAAAAGCGAAGTAATATTTCCCATAAAAATAATGGAAATACAATGAATCCGTTCCAGAAACCCAAAAATATTCACAAAAAAAAAAAAAACATTTTATAGAGATTAATTATAGTTTTACATACACACAACAAATATAGTGTTCAATTATGTATTAATAAATTTAAATAACCATATAAAATAACATTTTTACTTACCTTTATTGAAGATTGGTGATGGCATCTGGATAATAGGGAGGAGGAGAGAGGGAGTTGGGGTTAGTGTTTGGAAGGAGAATCCCCCTCCATGAGGACTTCAGGTATCATAGCCCTCTCTGGGGTTACTTCCCTTCTCTGTATTTTAATGCCACTACTACCAGCTTGAGAGTCACTTTACCCGTCTCACTAAATAACTGTCCACAGTTCTGTGTTTCTGTCTCACAAAAAGACTGTCCACAGTTGTCTGTTTCTGTCTCACAAAATAACTGTTCACAGCCCTCTGTACATCCTGGCAAGCTCAACAAGTCTCACACCACTCTCATACTTCTGTATTATTTCCTTCTTCACATCTATGGTGTTTCTCACTTTCTTTACCACAGGGGTACCACTAGCAAGTTTCTTTGGGCCCATGATAGCTTATTTCACAGTCCCACATGCACTAAATACCATGAAATAATCGTAAAATGTTTGAATGAGAGCACAGGTTAGTGTTCACTCATGCATCAACAAAACCAGACTGGCTCACAGTGACTGCATGGGGATGCAGACAGTGTGGGCTGCTGGACAGGTCCGGTACCTGGCGGTTTGAAAATAGGGGCGAGTCCGATAATGTGGACAAAGTTGGTTTGAAAAAAGCGTTCGGTTTTCGAAAAGTTTGATAAGTGATACGTTCGAAATTTGAGGTTCCACTGTATATTGTTTTCTTCACTAGTGTGAAAATATACCACTCTTCTTCTGCACATATACAACTTGCATGTACAGAATACAATAGTCTTCTAAAACTAGTGATGACCTTCCCTCTATATTGTGTATTGCTGATAGTATTGCTGTATAAACACCTTCAAGCATAAGATTCATTTTATGTGCATTTTAATCAACTATACAGTATCCTAAAAAATTAAAGCATTTTCAGAATCTATGTACAAAGGTAGCTTTCAAAGTCCTGTGTAAGAAGTGCATTACTGGTAATGAGATCTGGAAAATTAAAATATTAAAACTGGTTTATATCTACTTTGTGCTTTACTTTTGCAAGATGCAATTTACAGGGAATCTCTAGATAAAAATGACAAACGTAATTTTCTTGAAACATCCATTGAAAAACAAAATCCAGGTCCTGTATAAAACAATATATGATCTCAATAATAATACTGAATTTTGTTTTTAGTGACATACAGCCCTCATTAAATGAAAACAATGAACTAATTATATATGAATATTATCACGGAAGAACAGTACAGTATTAATTATTGCTCTTTTTATTTTAGCTAACTTGTATACATGTAAAACATTTTACAGGAAATGCAGAATAACTATATCTATATCTCCTAAGAAAAACCAATTTGCGTAAATGTGTGTGTGAAAATTTTAGATCATTGCAGTGGTCGCTCTCTTCAGATACAGACTTGTGTAAAATTTTTGTAAACCACCCACTTATCAGTTCTGATGCAAAAATTTATCATTTGTCTGCCTGAGAGCAGTTATATTTCCTTCTGCCCACTATACAGTAGATAAAATGATTTTTCAATCACAAAAAATCCATATAACCTAAGCCTATGTAATCGCATTCTGATAAACAATAAAGAAAAAATAACTTATAAATCCATTTTTTACCTTAAAAATATCTTTACAGTATGTACATATTTCACACAGCAAGGAAGTGCTTCCAGTTGACATTCCCTAAGTGTTTATTATACTATGTAGTCATCACACGGAGGATTTTATAGGATTATTTCACTGTTTTGATACCATTTAAAATTATTTGTATTAAAGATGTCTAAGGAATACTAATAAAATGTCAGCAATACTGTACCTGTAAAAAGGGATAATACAGTGGACCCCCGGTTTACGATCAGCTCCCAATGCGACCAATTATGTAAGTGTATTTATGTAAGTGCGTTTGTATGTGTATGTTTGGGGGTCTGAAATGGACTAATCTAATTCACAATATTCCTTATGGGAACAAATTCGTTCAGTAATGGCAACTGAACATACTTCTGGAATGAAATAATATCGCAAACCGGGGGTCCACTGTATATGGTAGTAAGACTATGTGGCATTTTATTAGAATTAAACTATGGAGTTAGAGAGAGAGAGGTAGTAGCATATGATATAAAACTGAAAGTTGTCATTACTAGCACATTTTTTGCTTTTCATGACAGTGAATTTCATTGAAGCCTGCTAAATATAGTACATAAACCATACTGATGGCTTCAGTAGCAACATACAGTTGATGTGGGAGTGCAGTGAGAAGAACTGAAAGCTACATCTAACACACTAGGTTCTAGCTTAGAACAGGTGATTTTAAAATAATAATTGGAATGGACAACTTAAACTGAGGTGCATTTTTTCTTATTATTCTTATTCTTATTATTTTTGTTAGTAGTAGCAGTGAAATCTCAACAGTCGTTGATTTAACAGATAAAGTCAGTTTCCAGACAATGTCTGGAAACAGTAGACACAGTCCATTAAATCCAGATTTGTCCATTAATGTCACAGTTGGCTGGATAAATTGGTTTAGGACTTTAAGGGCAAGAGCTCAAAAATCCAGAACTGTCTTTTATTATTATGATCATGGACAAATAATAGCATCATCCATATTTAAGGAACAACTGGCATTAGACATCTTTCACCATTAGTCCATTCAATTAAGGTTTCACTGCATTTATACTGGTGAATGTAGCAGCACCAGTGTTGTCATGCAGGTCTGTATTTGTTTGGTACAGAGGTAACAAAACATGGATTTAACTCTTTATATATATGATAATTTTATGCATATGTTGTTGATTTATATAAATGATTTTTCTTATCTCAGCACTTTTCTAAACTCTAAAATTTAACTGATGTTTGGTATAAAAAAAATAATAAATACACTGTTTATGATATTGCAAAGAATTTAATGATTATCAGTTCATTTTATTATCTACCCTATGTCCTAACTCCTTAAGACCACAAAAGAGAGTGACCACTGTTATACACTTTCAGAAAATTTTTTAATACTGCACTGGAAAAAAATAAGAAAGGAAGACTAGGAGAAAGGAAGGATGGGAGGAAGAGTGAGGAGGAATGGGAGGAAGAGAGAGGAAGGATGGGAGGAAGAGAGGAAGGATGGGAGAGGAAGGATGGGAGGGAGAGAGGAAGGATGGGAGGGAGGAAGGATGGGAAGGAGAAAGGAAGGATGGGAAGGAGAAAGGAAGGATGGGAAGGAGAGAGAGAGAGAATGGGAGAGAAAATGAGAGAGAGAATGAGAGAGAGAATGAGAATGAGAGAATGAGAGAGAATGAGAGAATGAGAGAGAATGAGAATGTAAGAGAGAGAGAGAGAGAGAGAGAGAGAGAGAGAGAGAGAGAGAGAGAGAGAGAGAGAGAGAGAGAGAGAGAGAGAGAGAAAGATAGAGAAAGAGAGAGAGAAAGAGAGAGAGAGAAAAGAAAGAGAGAGAGAAAGAGAAAGAGAGAAAGAGAAAGAGAGAAAGAGAGAAGAGAGAAAGAGAGAGAGAAAGAGAAGAGAGAAGAGAGAGAGAGAGAGAGAGAGAGAGAGAGAGAGAGAGAGAGAGAGAGAGAGAGAGAGAGAGAGAGAGAGAGAGAGAGAGAGAGAGAGAGAGAGAGGGAAAGAGGAAGAAATAAAGGGATGGTAGGTGAGGGAGGGAAGGACAATGAAAGAGAAGGGGGAGGGACTATGATGTGATTTTTTTTCACCAGATGTAACAATCATTAATGTTACCCAACCCTTGTTTTAATGAATGAATAACAATCTAAACATAAAGTCAAGTAAAGGAAAGAAAAGAGGTTACAGCCGTTTTGAGAGACCATAGCCAGCGATTAAAAAATAAAATTGTACTTTGTCTGTTTCATGTCAATTTACATAAAGGAAAAAAGCATAATGTGAAAGAACCCATTGTTACTTCATAGGAGTATAAATTTTTAAATATCTGAAAATGAGAAATTCAATTATAAAAGCAAATCAAATAAGATTATTCACAAAATCTATAAAAGAGGTAGAAAATAAAGTGGTGCTTCCATAGCTTGTTAAGATGTAGTGTATGAATGCCTTACTGGTTTAATAAAAGGCAGAAAAATATATGGTATCAATGTGTTAAAAGCACTTTACATGCCCATCTTTATGGGTGTGGAAGGTCAAGATACAAATACTGGACAAACACTCACATCTTCAGAAGAGAGTATATTAGCCAAAATGAATGTCTCAACCTTATAGGCAGTTTCTGCATGAGAAACTTGAGTTTTGATAAGATGGTAGTACCTGGCTTGAAGACTTTTCCATCTTTGCTTGTATATTATCATCCCTACATTCACAAAAAAGTGCTAAACCAGTGAGTCATTTACATTTTTTTTTTTTTGGAAAAAATTGCACTAGTTAGGTCATCATTCAAACATTGCTTGAGTAGAAATTGAGATGTCTTAAATTATTCTTTCTTTGTATTATTGGCATCTATGAACAAATATTCCCGAGATTAAGATATTTATTTTCTGCTAAACACTGAAGTACTAGAGAGAGACTTAAGGGCCACAGGCTTGGTACAATCAATAAGTGAAGTGATGGTGTGAAGGCACAGAATTTAAAACCTGTCCGGTATTCTGCTCAGGCATGCATAGGCTTCATATTAAAATTTTATTCAACCTGCCTGTAGGAACATGCACATAAAATTCATCTTTGTTGCAACAGCCATGAGAAAGCATTGACTTCTTTGAATAGTTTAGTTTAAATTTAGAAATCTACTTGCAATATATTTCATCACGTCTAATTAGGTAAAACTAGTGAAGTGATAATTGAAGTTACTACTCCTGGCATTATTTATTATGATTTTGGTACAGTAATAATCTATGTTCAGGCTAAATTTTACCTTCAAAACTAATTTGCATACCATAACAAAGCATGTTATTGTTTTATGTTAAAATTATTGTTTTACACAAACATGATGCAGCTTTGCTGCTTTATTATAAAATGAATTACATAGAAATTACTTTCTAAGTTTTATTTCATATTATTGAGCTGTGTGTACTTTATTATATAGCAATTAATTTTATGTTTTATATATTAGTTTCCACTGGATATTTAGTTTTCTACTTTCCTTTATATTACTTTTTAACTAGTTTTAGTTTGGCAAATTTTTTGCCTCACGATGCCAATTTCTGTTTAAGTGTGAATTCCACATGCTTATCACTGTTTTTTAGAAGGAAACTAAGTTAAAACAGTTAACAAATACAGGAGATTCAATACAGCAATGTAAAATGAGCAATAATTTTTTTATGACATTAACACTTTTACAGGAGAAGTAATGCATAGTACATAATTTAACTTCAATAGCGAGAAATACTGTAAAGTGTGAGTTAAAGTATATAAACTTTATGGCTAATAATACTGGAAAACATGCAAATCCTTAATTTTACACTTGATGCAGAAAATACGATTATTTAGCTAAAGGTATTATAGGACATCCTCAAGTGTTTTCTGGATATATTATAAGCCAACCAGCTCCAGCTTTACCATAAGAAAAATATATGCATAAGATGCATATCAAATTCTAGTTTCCTAAACAAGTTCAATTGTAATATATATTACTGTATTTTCAAAAACTTTAGGAGTATTTTTCTTGTTTTTAATCTCCATAATAGCAATCATAACATTATATTCAAGTACAGTTACGAATAAAGAAACAGCAAATTCCTATACCGTTAAATTCTGTCATGTAGTAATAAATTTTGTTTCAGGTTTGAGCATATCTCTTTAATCTTGTTAATGTTGACATTACAAGAATCTTCAATGATATCTGGGTGTTGGAAATGCAATGTGCACATTTTGTAATATTAAGATTACTTTTTAATTCAGAGGGCCATGCGCTAAGCGGAAAAAAAAGGGAACCTTACTCCAGCGGATCTGGGAGTTTGACTGTACAAGATTAATAATATCTTGTCGAGTCACTTTCACTATTTTACCTCGGCTGAGTAATTTCACAAGATGAGGAACAATAATAAATGTCCCTTGGTTCTGACTTGGGGCATGTAAACTCTGCATCCTCTAAGCACTTTCGTTATTATGTCTTCTGTAATGACTCCTTGGCATTATTCTAAGCCATGATTTATATGTATTTTTTGAAAAACATGCTTACATCATGGCTTGAAATACCTAGTAAGTTATTAAAGAGGATAGAAAATTCAGATCAGAATATAGTGGCCTTCCTATCATGTTTTACACACTTGGTGGAAACACACTATGATACAAAAGTTCAGACTTTGGAAATTTATATTATCTCTCCTTATCCTTACTGCTCATCTAATTTTAATAAAGACATTATGCATATAGCACTGTTTATCTTACATTCTTACACACACAATAATAGTATAAACATGACTGTACTACATTTCACGGAAGCTTGTATTAACCTAGCTCTTAATGATCTGTATGTTTTCACACAATACTTTCAACTAGCTATACATAATATTATATAGTCTTGCTTTATTTCAACTTCTCTTGTTTATATGCAAACTCATTACCCAAACAATATTTCTTTCTTAATAGCCATTATTTAAGTTCCAAGTCTCTAAGCTGGTGGTAATGGATTAAATGGAATGACATATCACACAATTAACACTGAATCTTTTCTATTGCCTTACCAGTTTCAAAAATGTCAGTCAAGGATCCTGATACTACAAAGCCTCTTCAATGAAAGTGTGACTGGAGCTGATTCACTAGATATACTAACATTAAGTAACCGAGAAATCTTATATATTAGGAAGAACACAAAAATACAATTTCAAGAGAGGAAAAAAATGAGAAAGTTTACAGCAGGGAAAAAGCGCAAAGGTATGAGTGGGAATGAACCATAAACTTTATTGCAGTAGTTACTGCCTGTAGTTATCAGTTCTTATATCTTAACACCATAACTCAGTGCTACTCAAACCTTAATGCCATATCTGGTACAGTTCTGCCAATATATAGATACAGCAACAAGCTAAGCTCATGTTGTTCCCATGTCGGTATTTGGTCAATTTTTTTTTCCCAGTACTTGTAATACTAACTACCTGTTCTTGTAAACTGGTTAATTTATCTACCACTGTTCACAAAGGAAAATTATTCTTCCCTAGTTTAGAGGTATGGCTTTTTGATCTCCCTATTGATAGTCAAAAAATCTTCTTTAACAATTATTTTGTATAATTTTGAATACTTTTATGGTTATCATGTCTCTCTACCTCCTATCAGTCAGTGCAGCCATGTCTCTTTTGATTCTTTCATTGTAAATCAAATTCTAAGCTTTTGCAGTCCCTCTGTCATTTGTCCTTGAACTTTTTCCAGCTTGTCCACCTCATTATTTCGTGCTGCATATTCCAGTTTTGGTTTAACATATGTTGTGAACCCTTTTTTTTGTAATTACCCTACCCTCATATCTAAGTGCTATTTTAAAATTGGTTGGTGGATCATGGAATTTCTTTAAATAAATATGTTGCAACAATGATTATTCTTTGTCAAAGTTGACTCCTGGATCCCTCGCCATCTTTGTCTGTATCTATACATCCCTGTATATGATATAGATGTGCACATTTGTATACAGGTATTCCAGGGACTTTAAATTATAAAAGAAACATAAGATTTTTCTGCCTCTACCAAAAAATCCTGAAGATGACAATTCTTTCTTTTACTATATTGGCCATTTCCCAACAAGGGAAACATTTGCCATCACTCATTCAATAACTGTCTTGACAGATGTGAATGTATATAACAATTCAAATAATTCACATTCCTAATCACAGAGTATTGCATTTGCATTTATAAAATACACAGTACAGGTGGACTGATTATTATGGAGTTAGAAACAAATGTATGACAACTGGCATGGTAACTAAAGCAGAGAAGTGAACAAATTCCCTTCATAATAACATTGGCAATTAATGTTAACGTATTCTGACAAGGTTCTCATGACTCGAGCCCTTACCTCAGGTGCTTTCTTCAATTCCTCCCAAAAAACATTAGGTCTGGTTCATTCCCTCAAGGGTTCTGCAGCAAAAGGAAAGCAAAAGTTTGAAAGGGGTTAAGTAAACATTCTACACTGTGATACCATATATGCCAGAGAATAGCAAGACATTACCAAGTGATACTCAACTATAGCATTTATTTTCATCATTTCAATAAATTATTTATCTACTGTGTACACTTACTGTATCACACTGTAAAATATTTAATTTCTGCAAAAAGTGTTATTCGATGGCATATTGGTTACGGATGTTAGTGCAGAAAAAATAAGTCAAATTCAGAATATCCCAAGAGCAGTACTGCTTCCTACAAAACAGAATTCACTGATTTTTTTTGTTATTCCCATATACCAATTAAGTACTTCCATGCTACAGGGATATATCTAAATTCAACTTCAGAACAGGATATAAAAAAAGCCACCTTAAAGTCCAATACAGGCAGCAGATATTTCCAATAATTCCAGGTCTCTTGGGATTTGATGAATGTACAAGAGGAAGTGAGAAGAGTAGCGGTGTGGGAAGGTAGGCTTAGTAATACCCACTACGATGCTGATGCAGAGCCTGTTGTAGAAATGCCATGGCTTAGACCCTAGCCTCAGCCAAAAGATATTAGTACTACCATTATCAATAAAAATGGTATTTTAAAATATAAATTAGTGATAAGTACCAAGTAGATGAAAATCACAGTGATGTAAATGTGACTATTATGACAATAAAACTCCATAATTTCACTGTCCACTAGCAGCTTCATCAGTGGAAGCTACACAAGTCCTGTGATCTACTAAACAAAAGGTACCTGTGGTTGATAAAACTTATAATAAACATTTTCAACTAATCAAGAGTTTTATCGCCATATACTACTGAACTGCATATGTGCACACACAAACACAAATGCACAGACAAGTGCACACACATATATATTTATAAATACACACACACAAAGATGTACATGTGGTTACTTGTAGTCACAAGACCAGAGCTATGCTCATCATGTCTTCCTGTCCTCAATGTGTAAGTTCGTACTGGTAATAATGCTTTAAAGTTTCCAGTGGTTGCAGCACATACATATTACTTCCTCTCAGATCACATTCCAACAGTCTATCACTATTTTATAAGAAATGTTCTACAGTTCAGAAACAATTTTTCTTTTTAACCCTTTGACCGTCGGTGTCGTATATACACGTCTTACGAGCCAGTGTTTCTGACAGAGTAATACGCCAAAATTCTTGCGGCTTCAGATCAAGTGGGAGAAACCTGGTAGGCTCACATGTGAGAGAATGGGTCTGTCTGGTCAGTGTGTGCAGTATTAAAAAAAATCCAGCAGCACACAGTGCATAAGAAAGTAAAAAACTCTGACTGGGTTTTTGGCTTAAAACACAGACTTTGAGGTGTATTTTCGTATGGTATTATGGTTGTCTTGGTCTCATTTGATAGAATAGAAGATATATTACAGAAATAGAGATGATTTTGATTGGTTTCATGAAGAAAAGGACCTTGAAATTGAGCTCAAAGTAGCGGAAATGTTAAATTTTTGCTGATGTTCAAGAGTAAACAAATGACGTCACTGTCCAATAGGTGTCTAACTGGCCAGTCTAATACTCAGTCACGAATGGGCTGACAATATTTATACAATTATTACAATAATACAGTAGTCTGCATAACAGTAAATCTTCTATTTTTTGTGTGAATAAAAATTCAAAATAGAAAGCAAGAGTAATATAAGAGGGGCCTGGAGATGTGACTAATGAACAGAGAAAATGTTATTTTAGTGCCAGGAATGTCTGCATTGTTTATTTTGGACCCTATTTTGAAATTGGGATCTTTTTTAATTTGCGTGAAACTAGCCAAATTGCCAATATCTGACCACTTTGTCAGGTGGCTGAAATTGGTAAATGGGCAGTTTCTTGTACTC
The DNA here is from genome assembly GCF_038502225.1 of Cherax quadricarinatus. NCBI lineage: Eukaryota > Metazoa > Arthropoda > Malacostraca > Decapoda > Parastacidae > Cherax > Cherax quadricarinatus. Next base: position 2,453,228 of record NC_091319.1, read on the forward strand.
AGTCGACAGAACAAATGGAGTTCTAAAGAAACAGCTATGAGTTTGGTCAATTGGAACAATGGAATTGGCTGAAAATAGTGCTCAAAATGGGCGAAATCGCTGATGCGTATACGTATATTGCCGAGATTGCTAACTTTGCAAGAGCGTAATTCCATAAGTTTTCCATCAAATTTCGTACTTTTGGTATCATTACCATTGGGAAAAAAGTTATCATTTCATAAGAAAAAGTAATTTTTTTTTTAATATTTTGCGACAGAGAGTCTTCAGGATTTGGAGTCTTGGCAGTCAAAGGGTTAATTGTGGTTTCCATTTGTCCATCAGGTCAAAATGTGTATCTTCTATTTTCTTGACTTCTTATATTGCATACTGTGCTCACAAAAATAAACTGGACCCCCCTTTTATTATTATGAAAATCATTAAAAAGGCAACAATATAAATATATAACAAAAACTGTAAAACTTGGTACTAACAAATATTTCGTCATCTCCCCCTTGGCATTGTTGACCAATTCAAGTTGTTTGGGCATGCTTTCACTCAGATTCCTGACCCAAATGTCCTTGATCTGCTGCAAGCACAATATGGATGAAATGTGGCAGGATTCAATCTTTTTCATGACATTCCAAACATTTTCAATAGGACTGAGGCCTAGACTATTCCCTGGACACTGTAAAAACCTCATGCATAAAGGTGGTGCAGCCTCCATTTTACACTGTATAAAGTGGTCTAAACATTTTCGTAATTTATGACTGTCCATCTTTATGCACGATAGTGCCTTCATTCATAAGGCCCAAAAAAGTAACCAAGTGGCTTGCTGAGAAAAATATTGAGGTTTTACAGTGGCCAGGGAATAGTCCAGACCTCAGTCCTATTGAAAATGCTTGGAATACCATGTCATGCCTGCAGCAGAAGATCAAGGACATTTGGGTCAACCAGTTATCAACTGATTACTTCAGGAATCTGAGTGAAAGCATGCCCAAACAACTTCAAATGATCATCAATGCCAAGGGAAAGATGACAAAATATTAATGTAAGTACCAAGTCTTATAGTGTTTGCTATATAATGTTTATATTGTTGTTTTTTAATAATTTTCATAATAATAAAGAGAAGATCCAGTTTATTTTTGCAGGCACTGTGTATGTTATACTACATCTCATTTCTTCCTATGTACAGATTGAGAACACTTTCTCTTTTTTTCTTTAAAATTCATTTCTTTATGAGAGTTATTGTGAAATGTATGTTGTGAAATGTGACACCTGAAAACCCACTTGGGCAGAAAAATGACACGTAAAACGAGATCCGCAAATTTCAGCCTCTCTCACATACAGTGCTAGTCATGGCATTATGCCGCCCCTCCCCACACACGCACCAAAACACAAACACATACAGTGGAACCCTGAGTTTTGGCCGTAATCCATTCCAGGAGCTAGGCCTAAAGTCGAAGCAATATTTCCCATAAGAAATAATGTAAATCCAATTAATCTGTTCCACCCAAAAATATTCACAAAAAATTCATCTTTTAAAAGAATAAATACTATAGTTTTACATACAGAAAACAATGAGAAATAAATATAAAGCACTAATTTTAACCCTCTGACTGTTTTGGTTGTATATATACGTCTTACGAGCCAGTGTTTCGGACGTATTAGCACGCATAAATTCTAGCGGCTTCAAATCAAGCAGGAGAAAGCTGGTAGGCCCACATGTGAGAGAATGGGTCTGTGTGGTCAGTGTGCTCCACAAAAAAAATCCTGCAGGACGCAGTGCATAATGAGAAAAAAAACTGACCGTTTTTTTTGATTAAAACGCTGACTTTGAGGTGTATTTTCGTATAGTATTTATCATTGTATTCTCGTTTTCATGGTCTCAGGTGATCAAATGGAAAACATATTACAGAAACAGAGATGATTTTGATTAGTTTCACGACGAAAACGACCTTGAAATTGAGCTCAAAGTAGCAGAAATGTTCGATTTTTACCAATGTTCAGGAGTAAGCAAATCACACCACACGTCCAACACACATCAACTGGGGAGTCTAATATTCTTTCACTAGTGCACTGACATTATTTATATAATTTTTACAATAATGCAGTAGTCTGCATAACAAGAAATTTTGTATTTTTTGTATGAATAAAAAATCAAAATAGAAAGCAATAGTAAAATAAGAGGGGCCCAGAGACGTGACTAATGAACAGAGGATATGTTATTTTAGTGCCAAGAATGTCTACATTGTTTATTCTGGACCCTATTTTGAAATTGGCATCTTTTTTAATTTGCATGAAACTGGCCAAATTGCCAATTTCTGACCACTTTATTGGGTAGTTCAAATCAGTGAATGGGCAGTTTCTTGTACTCAGCTGATAGAAAAAGTGGATTTCTAAAGAAATAGCTATGAGTTTGGTCAACTGGAACAATGAAATTGACCAAAAACCGGGCTCAAAGTCAGGAAAATTGCCAATGTGTATATGTTGCTGAGACCGCTAACTTTGCAGGAGCGTAATTCCGTGAGTTTTCGACCAAATTTCGTACCTTTTGTGTCATTACCATTGGGAAAAGATTCTCTATCACTTCATAAGAAATTTTTTTTTTTTTTCAAAAATTTTGCGACACAGAATGACAGTTTCAGAAAGGGGCTTGCGACAGTCAAAGGGTTAATGGATAAATGAACATTTAAATCAGTTTTACCTTTATTGAAGACTCTTGTTGGCATATGAGAGAGGCAGGAGAGTTTGTTTGGAGGCAGGACAACATAGCCCTTCAATAAGACACTAATATCAACTCTAGAGCTTATTTATCTAGCACAATTCATCTAATATGACATAATAAACAATATTAATAACACAGAAACATGATACATACTTTCTCCCTAACTGATGAGTGTTGCTGTGTTGTTTGTTGTTGGGTGTATAAGGGCCACTGAAAGATAAGCCTTACATGGTGGTGATGGCGGTAACAGAGACGGCGGTGTTGTCAGTCGCCCTATATAACTCCAACAACATTGGAGGAGTCAGTTTCGTGCTGTCCTTTTTCTATCGATTAATCGTTTAACTTACTTGCTACACTGTTAATGCTACACTTCATCGCTGGCTGGTGCTAAAGCCTTTATCGACTCGTGCTGCTTTAGTATTGTACATGTCGTAGAATCACTGAAGAAGGCACATTCTCTCCTCTCTCTTCCTCCTCCACTTTGGTACTTTGCTACAATTTCTTTCTTCAATTCTATCGTGTTTCTCACTTTCTTTACCAAAGGGCTGCCACTATGATGTTTCTTTGGGCCCATGGTGGCTTATTTCACAGTCACAATCAATAAACAAGCACTAAACACAATGAATTTATCGTGAAATGTTTGGATGAGTGAGCAAGGTAATGTTCACTTGAGGATAAACAAAGCTAGACTGGCTCCAACTCGCTGAAACTCGGGGCAAAATTTAGCTGAAAAAAACGGTCGAAACTCGAAGTGACCGATACTCAGGGTGGCCGAAACTCGGGGTTCCACTATACCATGAAAAATTAATACAGTGGCACCTTGACTTACGAGTTTACTTTGTTCTGTGACCCAGCTCGTACACGTAACTCAATTTGCTCGTACTATATCAAATCAATTTTCCTCATTGAAATTAACTGAAATGCCATTAAGCTGTTCCAGCAGAATTCCTGGCTCTCGGGAGTCAGGAGAAAATACTTCAATATAATGCTAATATCAACTCTATGGCTTATTCATCTATCACAACTGATCTAATGTGACATAATAAACAATATAAATAAAATGAACATGAACAAAATGTGTCATTATGTGACAAATGGTGACGGCCACTCCTGAGGTAAAAATAATTATCGCTCTGACCATATCTTCCCATTCTTGCCCTTCTGAGGTTTTATTATAAAAGAAAACAGTGTGTTTGTGAGGCTAACTGCACTAGATCATTAGTTTCATGAGGAAAACACTGAAACAAAAGCGATTTTTTTTGGACTTTTTGTTCCTGAGTCAGGAGGCCAGCCTACATTTTGGGTGATTATCTCAGAAGTAAATCAGCGTAAATGCCTGGTGCCTTGTCTGTGAGATGGCGTGAGGCACGAAGTACATACTATGCTTGTACTGCCTTGCCAAGTCAACTACATGCACACCTTGCTCGTGTTTTTCTATGATTTCATGCTTTAATTCAATGGACATCATCCTCCTCTTCTTCTTAGCACTGTTCTTTGCACTTACTTTCTTAAGACCAATGGTTAGAAAAAAGAAATTTGGCAAAACAACTGCAGAAAATGCAAGCACAACACAAGAGAGATGCTTCCATGGCGAGGTAAACGTGTACTGTTGTGGTGTTCGCTGCGCCAACTAGTGGCGGTGTATCTGAAGCTCGCTCGTAATTCGGATTTTAGCTCACAATTCAAAGCAAAAAATCGACCGAGCAACGGCTCATAACTCGTAAAACTCGTAAGCTGGGGCACTCATAAGCCAAGGTACCACTGTACATATATTTGCACACTTACTGAGATTTTAATACTGGGTGTAGCATCCTTTACTCTTAATCATGTCCCTCAGCTGTGCAGGAAGACTCTCACACAGATTCTCGAGGGTTTGGGGAGGTATATTATTCCATGCCTCGTGTAGAGCAGCCTCCGGCCGCAGAATGGAACTGATATCTTTGCCAGTAAACTTAGTTTCACTGTTGACCAAAGATTCTCAATAGGGTTTAGGTCTGGGGAATTGCCTGGCCAGTCATTAAAGAACCTCACTTCACAGTCCTTAAGCCATTGAACTACAGATTTGGTGGTATGACACAGTGCACTGTCCTGCATAAAAACCGTCAACACTTGTCAAGCGCCTCAGGTAAATTGTCACACAATAACTCCAGGTAATTACGTATACTGGTTTTTGGGAAGCACAATCAGTTCAACACTCTGAGCACTGAAACACCCCCAAACCATGAGTGAGTCTGGGTGTCTGGTGGTCCCACAGGTGTAGTGTGGGTCTAGCAGGTCACAACCTCTGGACCAGTACACATATCCCCCATGGTTGCAGGTGACTGTGAAGGTTGCTTCATCGCTCCAAAGTACTTTGGACCACTGTTGAGGATTCCAGTGAAGATATTTCTTTGCAAACTCCAGCCTATGTTTCTTCTGTGGCTTGGAAAGGATCGGTTTCTTAACCTGGTGGTGACTACTGTAGCCCAGTTCTGACACACGTCTGTTAACAGTTCTTACAGACACCTCTGAGAGAAGATGTGGGTTTTCTTTCAATTCTCTAGCAGTTATCTTACTGCTTCTTTAACACAGTTAAGGTACGAACTGATGTCTTCTTCGAGGGGCCAGGCCAAGGTTTGGCAGATGGTATCATGACACCGCCACCAGCCTTGAAACGCTACACCCAGTTCCTGAGTTCTCACACATACCAACGTTCTCTATTTCTTTCGTCTGGTGCCCAGCTTTGTGAAACCCTATGATTTGAGCTATAGTTTCAGGTGTTAAAGACTTCCTTTTACCCATAATCAAACATGTATAGCCCCAAAACCAAAGGGAACACCAGACAAAAGCTGGGGCGGATGAGAGACAAAAGTGTAACATTTCCTCTCACCACGGAAGCCACATGAACACTGAGGAGTCACTGTGGAGTGTGGCAGCAGGTCGTGACATCATGCTAATGGCTGCTACCCGGCATAATGCACTGACAAAAAAAAAAGCCCTGCATGGTAGGCCTTTGATTTTAATCATGGCATTATGCCGGGGCACTCACCCAACAATGCCATGACTAGCACTGTACAATGGGGGAAACTGAATAATAATAATAATAATAATAATAATAATAATAATAATAATAATAATAATAATAATATCATCATAACTAATGGTGTGGTAAAGAGTAGTATCACAGTGGAAAGCACTGAAGCCATGGTATGACTTCAAGTGTTTCCGAAGGCAGGGAAGTGGAAGGCAATGTAATACGTGGGCTGGGAAAGGAAAGGGAAATAGAGAGGGTAATGACATTTATGGCTACCAAGATCATTCAGCGCTGTATAATGAGAGTGGGAGTAACAGCAGAGGAAGAGAGGTAGAAATTTCAAGACAAAAAACAAAGGCAAAAGAACAGTCAACATCAGTTCATCAATCACTGCTTGTCTAGAAATCATAGAGGAAATCTACATTAAATGTGTGACCTGCAGAGAGAAACCTGGATAGAATAAGAATGTCAGGTCAATGAAGGAAAGATTGAAAAATCAAGGTAGCATGCTCTCTGCTGAATGAAACAATCTTAAGCTCTTGGACTGATAATATTACCTAACAATTCTCAGAGTTCAGTCTAGTGCCCTTCCACGAGACAGCCATATAGGAGTCAGGTGTGACCAATGAGCAGACAAAAAGAGTAGCTCCCCCAACAGATAGTGATGAAAGGAGGATTGCCAGATTCCCTTACTGTGAAATACAGAATAAAAAGGCACAATACTGTGATGGTGTTTGACTAGTCAACGGTCCAAGTTGGACTGAAATGTTGTCACAAGTTCCTTTTTCTTATGTATGGGTTATCTGTGTATGAAATGCAGTGTATGTAAGTACATAAGATTGGCCTTAATTTTGGTATGGCCAGAGACTCGGCAAAGGAAAACCCCTTTAGTGTCTGCTGACAATGCAACACAACCAACACTGAAAGTGAGTAATGAGGGAATGAGAGGAATAAAAGAGCCAATCCACTTAAAATATGCTTTGAGAGTCCGAGACTTCAACAGACGATGAGATAGACATGGTACCAATGTAGATGACAGAACTGAGAAAATTGTACAACTCTGCTGTGAAAATCTTAGCTGACTGCATAATCTTTGGATTGTGCAGTCATAAGAAACAACTGCATATCCAACTCCAACAGATGATTTGAAACAATTGGTGTACAAAGCAATAGCATCAGTGTGAGATTAAAAAAAAAAAGTAAACACAAGGCTAATGCAGAGAAGCAAAGACTCAGGAACAAAAGTGGAAAAGAACCATAGATTTCCTAAAGTGGGAAAAAGGGGTAGAAAGAAAATACATAGCAAAGGGCTATACAAGGATTTGTAAGAGCAAATTATTCTTCCTTTCTTGTACTTTTAGCCTTATTAAATAACTATTTTTTATAGCTACAAATACAACCTGTAACACGCTGATTTTTCCAACCTCATATTTCTTTACTTTTCAATAACCAGGAACATTTTCTCTTACCATAAATTCTTCTACATTAAGTGCTTTCTTAATTCTTTAAGTAACATTTTCTCCTATTTATTGATTTCTATTTGTTGTGTAATTATATATTTTTTTGATTTCTTTAAACAATCAACTATTAAATGATGTATCATTTTTAATGTGTGCACATGTATGTATTTATGTATGTATGCATGCACAACTGAATGTACACAAATGTTTGTGATATGAAACACAAATTTTCTTTCATGAGGACTGATTAATGAATAATGAAGCCAAATACAATTTAACAATATTTCTTAAGGGATTAGAATTTGTTATCAAGTATGGTACAATTATAGTTCTTCTGAAGAAAATTTAGATAAGTATTATTTCTCAAATATTATAGATTATTCAATGAATGAAAAGAACCCCTCTTTGGTTAAGTAAACCAATCAAATTCTAAGTGATTGCACATCATAAAAACACAACAGTGAATAAAAACGTACCAATAGTGTGAAGATGACACATTACAAACTAAATGAACCTTCATTAAATGAATGAAAAGTGAAAGACATTTGCAAGAGACTGAGTGTTGAATAACATTCACCTAGATACACACACTGTTGCATGAATCTCTTATAATTAGAGAAGAGAGAGAAAAACTTGAATACCAAGAGGAAGCACCTGGAATAAATGAGTTATCACCTTTCAAAAAATGCCGCACTGGAGAAAAAAAGAAAGACATCTAGATTGCACAAGTAAGTGTCAGCCTGATTTTAATACATATTTAAACATTATATAGAAAAGACCACACACACGAATCACATTTTAGAATACATTCAGATAAGGTTCTACTATTAACAGCCATGCACACAAAACACACTAATTCAAACATTTTACATAACAATAAAACTACAAATTAAAGAACTCTTTTAAATGCTCTACAAATTTTAATCAGATTTAAATTAACATCCTATCTTGCAATGCAAAATCTAATTTAAAAAATATTTGATTACTGGCATTTGGTTTATTCTTAAAATAATATCTTGATTTTTTATTTATTTAGCATAGAAATTTATAAAAAAATTTAAAATTTCAGATACTGTATAGTATTTATAAAAACTATTTGTTCATGTGTTTGATCAAATAATCATGTATGGTTAAATAATCAAGTACTGCAAACAATAGAAATGAGAACCTTTGAGCTGTTCATGATATAAAACTAATATTTTATCAGTAAAGTTAAGTTATCAAAGAACAGTTGTGACAAAAAAAAAAGAAAAAAAAAAGTGCTCTCAGTATATCGTGAAAGTAATGAATTGTGTACAGAGTGTTGGGGAGTGAGCAGGCATCCATCCTTACAACTGTAAGGTCACCAGTCTGGTCATCAGTATCCCACACACAATTAGTTTTAAACTTAGATTACATTTCTGTCATAAGCATGTTCCTGTGTGAGGTACATGCCTGGCCATTATTTACAAATATTAAGGGTAATTCTGCACTGTGGAACTAAGTGTAATCTCAAAATTCTATTTGCAGAATTTTTTGACTGCTGCAAATGAGCACTACAAAAAGTTTAGTGAAACAGTTTGAGCTGAAGATAAGAGCAGCAAGACTAAGACTGCATACTAATGGTCCAACTTCAATTTTTTTTTTTAGTTTTACAGGCGTGTTATTATGTAGTAGACAAGCTATATTTACTTGTTTGAGGAACATATCACTAGAAATTGTGATGGGAAATGTTTTTCCATCTTGTCCGTATAATTACAGATTTCCGGGAGATGCAACAAATAATGAAAAACGAAGAGTAACGTACATTGGCCAGAAACAAATTTTAAGATCTACTGTATCTTAAGATTTAGTTCAACTCTACACAGTATAAAGCTGCATGAGGCTAGGCAGCTGTAGCTTACGGAAGTTCTCATAGCCAATGAAAAGACTATGTTTACACTGTCACCCATCCAGTTATTGGCCAAACCTAATGTGAATTAATCTGACTAAATAATAAATACAGACACAAATCCAGAGCACCAGACCAACAGCAAACACAAAATACAGCATATGTTTTTTTTTGGGGGGATTATGGTAAACTTTCAGAATGCAGACAAATTCAATTATTTTTTTCTGAGTGAACATAGTTGAGTTTTCCTGTACAATCTACAATAACTTGGTAAGATTATTCCTTTATACAGCACTGTACTGCATACTGTTTAATTACAAAAGAGATCAACGGCACTACACATGGGTAATATTTTGTAAATTAGAATGTATAACTACAATAGGCCTTTTGTCTTCTTTCAGGGTACAGATTGGCCTGAATTTTGTCATAACCAAATGTATAAAAAAAAAAAAAACAATGCAAGCTAATTTTACTGATCAGAAAATAATAAATTAAAATCTTTAAGGAATAGATTATCAGGTAAAAACTATGAACCTCTTATTTTGTGTAATGTATGGTATCAAAAAAATATTATATTCCACTACCAAATAAACTGGCACATTCCTTCCCTAAACTAATGACAGCTTGTATTTGTTAAAACATGCTTAAGCAAAAAACAAAATTGCCTTGTCCTAATAAGCTGATTTTATTAAGATAAATTAATGAAACAATGATGTACAAAGAATTAAAAAGCCTCATCTTTTAAACCAAACTGGAGCTCACTTTGTAGTTAGTGCTATTGTATCAAGGTTATTTTTTTAACTAAAAGCAACACAAAATAATAATTACTATTTATGCAATCAAAACTAAGCACTAAAACCCAAAAGGGTAACAAAAATAATGGAGGATTTTTTTTATTCTGTGTAGTACATTTATAAAGATTAAAGCCCAAATTAATTTTAATATGAAAATATTCATACATCCGAAAGCTATTTTAAAGTCCGCCAGTACTACAATGCATAAGTTCATTTCATTATGGCATTTCTGTACTTCTCAGCTATCAGTCTGCCGTTTATAATCACTCTTATCTATTTCTGAGAGTGATGTTTACGTGATTTTATCACACAATCTTCACTGTCATCCATTTCCAGAATATATTTAATAAATTCTATCATCAATTCATCACTATTTTCTCAATATATCTAAGTGTTTCTGAAGGGCTTCATAAGCATTTTATCACAATTTCATTTTTTTAAGAAGTGTTATACATTGTAATTAGTATGCCTTTCATAAATCTCATACAGAATGTTTATTCTGTAGACCAGCATTTCATAAGGGCTCCTTTGCTATATCCAAATACAGTACATGCAGTCAGCCATTCAACTGTGTCTGCATAAGCTTAGTGACCATCACAGTATCCACCACCAACGTGGTTAGTTGCTTAGGCAAGCAATTAATTTCCGAGGTCCAACTGAGCTGCATTACCTTTATACACAACAACCAGGATCAGAGTAGAGAAACATTTCACAGTGCTCATTCTGCACCCATGATACACACATTCTGTAAGAAACTTGTGGCTGTTGAATTCACAGGATAAAGTGCAAAACTTATATTTTCACTGGAAAACGAGGGATGCACGGTTACCCCACCCAGATATATAGAGTAGAACAACATTTTATACTGCTCTAGGCCAGCTGTAGTAAAAATGGGTCATATAACAGATGGCTGTATAGTGTCAATTTTTTTTTTTTAAGTCATCACTGCCACATCTCATTTGTAGAGTTATCACTCCTGAAGCCCTTAGCTTAACTAGGTACATGTTAGCTAATTTCAAGGATGATTTTCATTAATCTGCATTTTTACTTTTCATCAAGTTATATACTGAACCGACTATCTTTCTGAAATTAGTGAATTAGTCTGTGTACCATGGATCTTCACAAGAGTAGAGGAGCCTAAAATAACAGTCATCCATAAACTATTCATTGAGTATGTATATAATGAGAAAACCTGTGCTGTAACTTGAATTTACAATATTTTTCTTACAAATACATTATGTACATCTTTTAATGCTCAAAATTACTTTAAGTTAAATAATTTAAAAAAAGGAGGTTTCTTGGGCTACCAGAATATAGCAAATTAAGGGGTTTAATTGGATATAATGTTAATGAGAAGAGCTGGACAATAAACAATGAACTGAACTAAGTAAACAATGAAAGTGGTTTAGTTAAGTTGAACAAGTACCTAAGTATGCTGGTAAACAGGAGATGACAAGTGTGTGCTGGGCTAGTACTGAAAATAAAGGAAATTATACTTTAAGCACTTACACAGCATTTCAGATACCTTCTCTAGAAAAAAAATAAAGTGTGTATTTAAATCAAACTAATCTAAGAAATACTTAAAAGAAAATTATATTAGGAGAATTTACAGACTTAAAATGAATGAGAAATGGTCTAAAATTATATTACTTGTAATATTATATGATAATGATATAACTTAGAAATGCACCAAAAATAAATCATCCAAGAATACAATTATTCACTGTATAAAAAAAATTGTTAGCACAATCAATACCCACAGAAATATAATAAAAATACCATAGTAATGAATTATTCCTTCTATGAAAATTTTTATTTGTTTTATTTTCAATCAGATCTACTTTTTATTAAAAGAATTTATGAATATGTATTAAAAATGTAATTCACATTATTCTATTTATTCAGATCTTTTCTTGAGAAAATGATTACCTACTTAACTAACTGGGTTTGTCTAACTTTTATTGTACATGCATAGCAACTTCTAAAGTATAAGTAATTACTGGCAAGGGCCAAGAGAGAGTGCATTAACAAAAAATTTAAATATCCTAGCCTATTACTGGGATTACATTAGCTTTAGTAATCAATAAGAGTCAATGCTAATACTCAGGAAATTAGCTACTTCACCCTCATAAAACAAAATGATTCAGACTAAGATAGCCTTGAAGAATGCAATTCACCATAGTGACTGGAACAACTCATAACTAACTCACAAGTTGGAAATGTAAACCAAACAAAGATGGATCAGAACACCAATTTTCATTTCCTATTTGAGAGTACTGAACAGATTAACCTTTTCTATACATTAAGAGAAAGACTATATGAACACATTCAATAAGAAAATTATAAGTGGATTTATAAAATGGTAACCACAAAAGCACAAGTATATTAATACTATATTCTCTACTATTACCACTGCCTTGGTAAATGTTATAAACAATGTATAGTAATCAACTACACAACCTCATTTTATAAACAAAACATGCAATAATTTAATACTATAACTAAGAAAATTCAAAAGATGCCAAAAGTCCATAAAACCATTTAGTCCCTTGGCTAGAGCTTTAATTTCAAAAGTTTTGCAAGAGCAATTATCAGTGTACAGATGAGGATGACTATCAAATTTACACGAGACAAAAAGCTTATAAAAGGTTCTCAGGACCCTCAAATTAAAGTGCCAGTTATATTTTCATATAAGCTCTTCCTTTGCAAAAATCTGAGATATTGAGACACCATTTCAAAGATTTTTTTCTTAACATGTATTTTGAATGTATAGTAGATCCTCATTCATTGTTACCTTATGTTGCATATCACTCTGGCATTGAGCTAAGTGAGCTTTCTATAGTACACCAAAATATTTACCTGGAAAGTAAAAATTTCTTAAAGAACATGCCAAAATGCCTCTTATATGGGTACAGGGCATTTCTAATATTGTCATAACGTCCAGAAGGTAACTCACCTCCCATTCCTCCACAACCTAACCCCACCATACAAGCACTCATGCCACCACAATCTACATTACCCCCCCAACACATGAGAACCCAAGCCACTGCAACTTACCACCCCATCACATGGGTACCAATGCTGCCACATGAGCATCCACGTCACACACACCCAACCCCTCAGCACACGAGCCCCCAAACTGCTACAACTTACGCCATCCCCCACCACATTGGTACCAATGCGACCACAACCTACCTCACACCACATGAGCACCCACACTACCACAACCCACTCCCCCCTCCACATGAGTACCCACCCTACCAAAACCCACTCCCCCTTCCACACAAGTACCCACACTACCACAACCAAATATTTTTAATGAATATCCCTCAGCCATTCTCATCTCTGGATATTAACCATTCCATCAAAGATGACCATTATAAAAAGGCAGAAAGAAGTGGAAGTGCTAGATAAACTTTGAGGTGATGCAAATCAGATGCGAGTGTGATGTGAATGAATCAAACTTTTGCATAATTTGAAAGCAAAATAAATGCAAAAAGTATTATGTAGGATATGTAGGTCAATGCAACTAATTGAAACAAAAGTTACTTAATTTGCAGACTGAGGAAACAACACAGATTCTTCCCTAAGTAGTCAGATAAGTTTTTTTTTTTTAATGTGTCAGCAGGAAAGAACACCTTTGCAAGACTGTAAACTTAATGGTGATGGTTTGACAGTTAAGAGGTGCAGCAAACCTCAATTTTTAATATTCTGCCAAGAATGCATCTACTGACCATGCAACTAATGACCACACATATGGTAATCACACAGCAGGTGATCAAATAGCTGCTGGCTATTCAGCTGCTGACCCCACATTTGCTAGCCATTCAGCTGGTGACCACAGCTGTTGACCATGTCAAACACATTCCTATAGTTGCTTAGAAGGATTTTCACCAGTTGAAAAAGAATAAAAGTTTTTTTTTTTTTTTCAACAAACCGGCCGTATCCCACCAAGGCAGGGTAGTACAAAAAGAAAAATGAAAGTTTCTCTTTTTAAATTTAGTAATAAAAGTTTATATTATTCCAAATTAAATAATTAAAAGTTTACAAGTCACTCTCAATGTCGAGAAGCCTCTTTCACAGGTGTTTGAATAATTACTATATTGCTAAAAAAATATATTTTTAATTAATACTGCACGCATTTACCACTGTAAGCATGTTTTTCAAACATAACAAAATAACTTAATGAGAAATCGATAGGGCATACATGACAGTTTATCTGAGTCATATACCATATGTAATGTTAGTAAATGAAAAAAAAATGTTAGAGGAATCAGTAACTAGAAGGGGTAACTAACACATAGTTTTATTGTTTATCAACAATTAGATGGAAATAGACAGTCTATTACTAATAAGATCAGGTAAAGTAGAACTACACTTCTTTATACACTACTTGCCCAAAGAGCATCACAGTTATGTAACTTATGCAGTCTAAAATTCTTACGCCAAATTTAGTCTGAAGACATGTTTCAATTTGTGATGAAGATAAAACGTTTATACACTTTTTAACATACACGACATTAAGTGTTAAATCTTCAGCAACAAATTCACATATATTTTTGGAGTAAACAGATTTCTTATATATCTATAAATATTCCAAATATTCTAATGCTGGAATACAGTGTATATATTGAAACACTCAAATATACAATTTACATTTATGGCCTGAATGTGGGAAGACATATTGAGGCTTTAAAACACACAAGTACACACAAATATATGCTTGTCAATGAAGAAAAGTGTATACAAGGTGTTGATGATAGTAAGGGTAAGCAAAACATCTGAATATTGGCAAACATTAATATACAATTTATGAAAGAAAAAATCAGTATTCTTATTTTTTCATTTTTACGTACTACTTGTCTTATGAACACTGAAGAAAAGCAAGAAACCAACCGGACCAAAAAATTTATCAGAGTTTAATTTATTGAACACAGTGTTCTCACCCTTCATAGTTGTACATAAATACTGTATTGCTTTTAGGCCTTTTCTACCATAGTTAAAATAATGAGTTTACCCTTATCATTGGCAACACCTCATTATCACTGTCAAGAAGTCAGAAGAGAACAAAGACCAATATGTTCCAAAATATCATCAATATCCTGTCAACAAAAGTTTAGTAATCTCAAGGCATATAAGATCCAAAAGCAGCAATAGTATATATTTACATGGTTGAACCCCTGTATCCATGGATTTGGTATCCGTGGTTTCAATTATCCACGGTTTACTGTGGCCCAAATATTACCTTTAATTTTGCTTAATATTGGCCCCAAAGTACAAAAGTAGTGACGCTGGCAGTTTTTCAAAGCCAAAGAGAAGCTGTAAAATGCTTTCCATCAGTGAAAAAGTGTTAATTCTAGACTTATTTTGCAAAATTTATCAAACTTTATCATGGGCATGTACGTAAACGAAAAATGATTTATATATAGGGTATGCTACTACCTATGTTAGGTCTTGGAATGTATCTCTCGTGGATACAGGGGAACTACTGTATTTTTTAATGCAAGCAATACAATGAAATTTATTTAAGGCATGAGAGCCAGGAGGCTGCTCTAGGATTTGAGGTTAGTATAAGGCATTCGAGTCTTTTTTGATGAAGGATGAAGTGCAAACAGATAAGTATTCTGATATGTGAACCTTATTTATCAGTTTTCTTGCAATGTATCTTTTTACTTCATTTACATTTAAAATTTGTATTAAAAAAAACTGGTGCATTTATCTATATTTTATGAAACTGTTCTTCTCTATAACTGGATAGCAATCATCTTGAAAAACAATTCTAATGTAAGAACCCTGAAAATCATCTTATCTATTATTAAAAATTTTAATTTTTAAAAGAGAGAAAAACCCATGGATTTCATTTTTAATTCTTTGATAAAGAGATTTCCAGTAAGATATGAATAAAGCTTAAGATTTTTTTTTAACACAATGGCCTTTTTCCAAAAAAAGGCAGAGTAACCAGAAGAAGGAAAATACATCAACCATCTCTCATGACCCTAGCTATCTTTCCATAAATGCAAAAATACTCTGCAGCAGCTGAGAACCAGGTTTTAGGGTTAGTCTTCAGCCTATTTCTTCTTTCTTTATTCTACACATCACTCCATTATCATCAGTAGTGCATGGAAGCGATACTGTAATGATTATGAAGCTAAATCTTTGCTACAAAAGCCTCATCTCGACTAAAAAGATCTTAACTATGACATGTCCTGCTCCCAGTGCAAAAGCCATATCTTCGCCACACTCACTCTACAGCAGAAGCCTCCTAGATTAATGCTACTGCCCATTCCATTTATTTGAAGGTAAAGTGTATCTATTTAGCTATATCTTTAATGCATTATTCACCCATGGAAATCCCCTTTCTTTAAAAGCAGCCAAATGAAGTTTCTTCCCCATGCATTTCAAATGGATTCAGATGTTCTAAGAGACTATTAGTAGAGCAATGCAATCATTTTGCCAATGAGAAGCGTTTATTGCCATTGTGTTCAGATTAATAAAAGAATTTGGAGGCTGGTTGGTGTATAAGTGTTAAGCAGTTACCATTACCCTTCACTGGGAAACAAGAGCATATTAAAAGAATAATGAGCACCATCAGGAAATACACAAAAAATAAAAATATATTAAACAGAATATAAAAAATAAATAATACATAACAATTTTTTACCCTTCCTAAGAAAATATAATGTTTGTGTTCAATATTTTTCTTCTACATATGAGACTTTAAACGAAACAAGTATTTTCCTCAAAAAATAAGACAAGTAAAGCAAGATTTATAGATGAGCAACAAGCCTGTTTTTAGTTTCAATGAAATGCAGATTTACAATTTTATTCTTACAATTTCTGCAACTAAACTTATCTTTACCCTTGGAAGCACTGACAAGCCATGGGCTTCCAGGACCCAAAAAGGTATACTGTATTTCCTTACCCATAAGGCATTTATATATGAAGCATTTCATAATACAATCTAAACTACTCATATAATCCTATAAAAGTACAGTGCGATATTATCAATACTAAGAATCTTGTCAAAAGATTTGAATGACTAACTATAGAGATGGAAAATAGCAGTATCTATCAATTCTACAAAATTGGAGTAACTGTTAAATAATGATACATTTTAAACACAAAATTTGGACACAAATATAGTCGAGCACCAGTTTATCAGAGCTATTTGCTTTAGACTTTGGGAAAAACAAATTATTTTTTCTCACTGAATAGAGTGGGGTTTAGTCCCATGGCAAGCCACTCCTAAAGCTTGCAGGCCAGTGCACTAACCAATGCAGTTCAGTCTATCCTTACTGAATTTAAAGAGAGGTTCAGATAAAAGCAAAGGAGCCGAGTGAAGAAAGATGAAGCAACAGCAACTTACCACCAGTTATATGAAAAGTACAAAATATTCAAGAAAAAATGCTACTATTAATACAAACTAAATTGGACATTCATTCCTAAGAGATACAGCTTTCCAGAAGCCTGGAAACCTGTAACTAAGGAATGAATGTGAAATTATAGCCTATGCTCCCAGAGGATGATTCAGGCCCAATCAATAATTCTGAGTAGGCTGAATTGCAGCATTAATGAAATACACCCAAGGGATATAAAAATTATTCTTGACATTGCTGAAAAACTTGGAAGAAAAAATTCTAATTTATTGTTCACTCACTGACCCAGAAGTTCCTGATGTTGTTTTGCATTCGAGTCACAGAAAATGGTGAAAACAACTATGGTGATAATGTTACTGAAGGCACAACTAAGAGAATGAGAAAAACTGTAACTTGGCAGGAAATCAGGAAGATGCAATGCCCAACTGACAAGCCTACCTAAAATTGTGTAACTATATAAAGTAGATGACCCTAATATTATTTGAAGAGACATCAAATGTCTGTCTTCAACAGCCTCCTCATAACACCTACCTCACCACCAGTGTGAAGCGGATGTCACTGACATCTTTATTTACTGAGAAACCAAATGACTCTTTAAGAATAGCTCAAATGATCAGGCCTTCAATAAGGCCACCTGATCTGACGCTAAACCAGAATCCTACACATGTAATCTACGGGTAGTAGCCTCCTCAAACAACTATCTTATCATGAATTAGAGTAGAACTAATAGAACAGAACTGAAACATTTGATCAGTAAGGTATCAGGTGACTAGCTTAAAACTCCTAATTCTTCTCTGTGATATTCACCATAGATAATAATGTATATTATCTCCTGTGACTGTAATACTCGCATCTGTATTCTCTCCAGCTCCCTCAACTACTTCAATATAGACTGTTTAAATCTTCTATGACACCTGTAAATGCATTGGAGATTTGGGAAAAGGGTGCTTGCATCACTTTCCAGTAAGCAATATTTAAAAAAAACTTAATACAGTACTACACAGTAATTTTTAAAGTAATCTTGGTAGCATTAGGCATTATGAATGGATATTTGGAATTAGCAGATCCTGGTCCCTACAAGTTTGGAGAAAAGATGATCAACTGTATTTTTTAAGATATCTAAAAGTTTACATATATTATCAAATGTTTAGAAATGTTTAACCCTTTCAGGGTCCATCCCGTAGATCTACGGCTTTACGTTCAGGGTAGAAACCGTAGATCTACGCCATGAGCTCAGCTCACTCTGATAAACTGTGAGTGGTAAATTTGGGCCTAGATATGAAAGAATACATCTATGTGGTATGTGTGCACCACATAAAACAAATCCTGCAGCACACTGTGTATAATGAGAGAGAAAAAACTGAGACCGTGATTTTCGATTAAAACAGCGAATTTTTAGCGTTTTTTCGTATGTTTTTTTATAATTGTATTTGTGATTTCTTGGTCTCATTTGACAGAATGGAAGACATATTACAGAAATAGAGATGATTTTGATTGGTTTTAGCACTGGAAATGGCTTGAAACTGAGCTCAAAGTAGCAGAAATGTTAAATTTTTGCCGATGTTCAAGAGTAAACAAACGACCTCACACGTCTAATACACGCCAGCTGGTGGGTCTAATATACATTCACAAATGTGGTGATGATATTTATACAATTATTACAATATTGCATAACAGTAAATCTTCTATTTTTTGGTGTGAATAAAAATTCATTATGTGAATAAAAAATCAAAATGAAATTCATTTGTAAAGCCTCAAAACATAACTAATGAACAGAGGAAATGTTAGTTTAGTGCCAGGAATACCTACATTGTTTATTCTGGACCCTATTTTGAAATTGGAATATTTTGAACTTTGTGTTAAATTGGCCAAATTACCAATTTCCGATCACTTTATTTTGTAATTGAAACAGTTGACTTGGCAATTTCTTGTGCTCAATCGATAGAATAGAAGTAATACTAGTGAAATAGCTAAGAATTTGGTCAACTGGAATAATGTAATTGGCCTAAAATGGGAGTCAAAGTCGGCAAAATCGCCGATTCGTAAATATCGCTGACACATCAAAATTCGCGAGAGCATAATTTCGTCAAATTCCCATCAAATTTCATACTTTTTGTTTTATTACCTTCAGAAAAAGATTCTCTACCATTTCATAAGAAAAAATAACAAAATTTTTTTTGAAAATTCTTGGACACTGGTGCACCCTTTGAAATTTGGCCTCTGGACCCTGAAAGGGTTAATAAGACTTACTCTATATAACATATGTCCAAAATACAACATTATACTTCTATGAGCTTTGAAGTAGTTCAAGAAGTATCTTCCCTCAAGGAAATATACTGTACTGTATAGGCATTATTCCAAGAGTTTACCTGGCATCAAATATATAATGCAGACAAGCTGCAAAGCCAGTTGGCTGGAAAACACCCAGAATTCTAATATTTTTGTAATTACACAAAAATATAACTCGATATTTAGTCAAGTATTCTATCTAGATAACTATCAAAGAACAACGAGGCTAAGAGTTTGCCTGTAACATGAATGCAACAACAGCTGTGTCAATTATTGTTTTGCCTCAGGTCATGTATAGGCCATCTCGCAAGTTTTATTATAATGCAGCTTTCAACTTTTTATTTAAAACTATCTATGGTACTTAATGCCTATGAATGCATAAATATATTTTGAGTGAAGACATGTGAACATAAGATACATTTCATATAATTTTACATATTTCATATAGTTTCCTATTTTCTTCTGAAGACATGTGAATGTGCATGCATTTATATAGTGCACTCTTACACACACACACACACACACACACACACACAGGGCCAGGAGCTAGGACTCGACCCCTGCAACCACAAACAGGTGAGTACACGTACACACACACACACACACACACACACACACACACACACACACACACACACACACACACACACACACACACACTGTGTATGTGTGTGTCTTCAACTTCCAACTGTGTCCCCTTGTTACTGTGTCCAATCTCAGGATGTTCCAGAGATTGGACACAGTAACAAGGGGACACAGTTGGACGTTGAAGACACAGATGAATCACGGGGATGTTAGGAAGTATTTCTTCAGCCACAGAGTAGTCAGGAAGTGGAATAGTCTGGGAAGCGAAGTAGTGGAGGCAGGATCCATACATAGCTTTAAGCAGAAGTATGATAAAGCTCACGGTACAGGGAGAGTGACCTAGTGTCAACAAGTGAAGAGGCGGGGCCAGGAGCTTGGACTCGACCCCTGCAACCTCAACTAGGTGAGTACAACTAGGTGAGTACACGTACACACAGACACAGACACACACACAGACACACACACAGACACACACACACACACACACACACACACACACACACACACACACACACACACACACACACACACACACACACACACACAATGTTCATACAAGTCTCAAAGAAGAAAGATGAATAATTGTATGAAAAGAAAGGCAAAAAACTGCACATGATACAACAGTAGACATGAATTTACTTGAGAAATAACTTATTATTAGAGAGCAGAGAGTTCTGGGAAAAAGAGGTAAGATGACGTGCAGTAGGAACAACTGTAGGGAAAATTATGGTGAAGAAGGTAACCTTAGTGGTTGAAATTCGTACAATTCAATGTTTAGCAATACACAAGAAAAGAACCTTTCAATATGCTAAGAAGACTACTTAAAATGAGGAAACCATTGTAAATGAACAATTAAATTTATCAGTCAAATTTCTTAATGTGATGACTTTATGAATCAATACACTAAAGCAACAAATTCTAGTGAGAGAAGGCAACACAATACAAGACCTAGTATTCACTAGAAAACTTCAGTGTCAAATAATGGAACCCAACTGGTAAAATCAAGCATGGTGTATTGGAGAAAATCTATTACAAGGTATAATGTGGGGGTCAAATTATTTTTTAGGCATACGAGTTTCTGTGCATTAACATCAGCACATTATAGCTTTCAGGTATCAACGATGAACATCTAAGAGCTTCCAACAAATGTGTGTGTTTAATCAGAATGAGTGTAGACAAGTGATTTTGGTACTTGATGTGCTGCTGGAATATGAGTAAGATATATACCAAGGGATTTAGAGAAATCAGTTAGCCATACTCAAGTTCTGGAGATGGGAAATCAAGAGCCTGCACTTTAAAAATTGTGGCGATGTTGCAATTCAACGTTACATATGAATTGTGATGTCTGTGCACTTCTAGCATGAATGAGTGTGGTTAATGTGTTTCCATATTACCACTCATACACACAGGTCTCCCTCCACATTCGCAAGGGTTAGGGAATCGTGGCCCACCACATTCACGAGGGTTAGAGGATCAAGACCCTCGTAATAATATACTAATAGCATTTACTCTGCCAAACAATACTGCTTCCTTGACCTGTTGAACCATGAACAATCATAAAACACATGAAAACATCGTAGATATTGTATATACACATTATGACTGGGTGGCTGGGCATTCACGAATGTTCGAAGCCCGAGAAAGTGGAACTCACGAATGTGGAGGGAGACCTGTATACTTTCCATGTATGGATGTCAGCTTCTACCCCATCAGGACCCCATGCAACCAGAAACTACTGTGCCTTCACTGAGGAGACACCTTAACCATCATACTGGACAGATATCCATTTAGTGCAGTGTGCAATTTTCTATGAGCAAATTAATATCACAATTCCTGAGAGAAACCTCAGTCATTCTAAAGTTTTCATTAATAAAATTAGGACTCTTAACCAGCATAACAACAAAATGTTAAGCCTTGATGTGGACTCATTAGTTACCAATGTGCCTGTCAATGTTGCACTAATAATCTTAGAAGAAAAACTGTTGCTTTTTCATGATAAATTGCAAATACTAGTTGCATAAATCATTACCATAACAATACCATGCACACTTTTATTGCCAAAAATATGGATGCACTATGAGAAATCTGCTTTTGCCTGTAGTATAGTATTTAAAACTTTGAAGAAAATGTACTCCCTAAGATCAAATCTAATGGAATGCACTAGTTCAGATATGTTGGCAATATTTTTACTATATGGAATGATGAATGAGCTTATTTGTCAAATTTAAAGTCATATGAGAAACCAAAATGAAGCTACCAATATTGGATATAACAACAAAAAGAATTATGTATCCCAGTCTAAGGGTGGTTAGGAAGTGAAACAATCTGGATGAGTAAGTGATGGAAACTGATTTCATACCTTGTTTTAGGAGAATTTACATGAAGGACAATGAGACCACAAAGTTTGACTAATTTTAAGTAACTGAAAGACTGGACTAGGAGCTGAGACTCGACCTTTGTAACACAATCAGGTGTGCTAAACATTGGAAATTTTTAAAATAAAAACAAAACTAAAAAACACAAACATACAAAAACTCACTCTCATTCATTCTCTCACACATACACATATGTGCACACACATAGCATTTAGGAACCTCATAGGTGCTACCCATTCCTGAGTATGCAGCATAGTGAGCAACCTTTACCTAGTAAAGCATAAATTTCAGAAAGTTTAAAGGAGTGCAGCTAGACTGGAATCTGAACTGAGGAGGCTGAGCTATGAAGAAAAAACAAGAAAGGACATGATCATTACAACCACAAAATAAAATACTCTGAGGCATAAACAAAGTAGACTAGGACAAGCTCACTCTCAGATATGTAACAAGACCAAGAGGACATGGATGACGTTACACACCCAATGAGCCACAGGGAGGTCAGAAAATATTTCTTCAACATTAGAGTGGCAAAATAAAATGAACTGAACAGTGACACAGGGTTTAAAAATTAGATTTGACAGGGCTTTTTCACTTAAAACAGTTGAAAATTAAGGTGAACCAGGAGTTAAGGCTAATGAAACTCCTCTCAAAAAAATTAAATATATAAACAGGTAATCATACACTGGAAGGTAAAAGACTAAGATGCCTAAAATAAATACTAGATAAAAAAAAAAATCACATACATATTATTCAATTCTGCTTCATTAATCATTAATACACAGACAATCATGATACATGCACTGATTGGAACTTATCCAAAGTAATAAATAAGAAATGTACCAACTATATCTTGAATGATAAAAATATTTGAGTAAGCATATAATCTGCTATACATTAAAAAAATGCAACGTTTTTAACAATTTATATATGTAATGAAATTTAATTTAAGAAAAGCTCTTTATGATACCTTGAATGTTCATACAATTTACTTCGCAAAATTATTATAAACGGAAGTATCAGAGCCTCAAATTTAGGGATAAATTCTCACACATTTTTTGACATCAAACCTAACCAAGAGGCTAGAAAGATCAACTGAAACCAAAGAATGGTATATGAAAGGTATACAACAATCTGTCAAAGAGAGGCAAGTGGTGAGGGAGTTTGAGAAGTTACCTCGAGTGAACTCCAAGATGGCAGTGATTACCTTGGAAGAGATTAAGGCTACTTAAAACTTATCAAAACTCTCTCTTGGAAGCCTCAAGAAAAAAAAAACACATTTAAAGTGTAATTACAGTTATACCTACAGTACAGTACCAAACTTAAGCATAGTAGCTTAATATATTAACACAAGTACTGCACAACAGATTCCTAGAGACACATTATATTTCAATATTAAGTTTAACCTACCATACTTTAACTTAATTTGAGATGTTACTCGAGTTTTCAATCTTATAAAAAATAAGGAAGTAACAATAACAAAGTGTTAAAGGAAGCAGAATATAGAGATAAAAGCAAGTAGAGATTAACAGGAATGACAACAATTAATTTTGCATATGAGCAGTAAAACCGATCTGTAATACAGTAAAAACATCAAAGAATAATTTTTAATATGTTTCACAGTGAGTCTGTAATATTGTTAATAATGTGATCTTAACTTCCATATAAAATGACAAAGACCTTTGAAGGGTACACAAAAGCACATTACTGATGTATTCAGCATAATAAAAAGAATAAGAGGGTCAAGAAAATTTCCTGATGTTAATGTCACATGAATATAGCAAATTTATAATTAATAGATAACATTATCTGAATATGACAAGAGATCAAACACCAAGTGACACCTAGGCATCCATAAAACAAATGAGATTTTTTTATACAAGGATGATTGCAAAATACTACTTTGTAAGTTTTCTGATATTTTCAATGCTTGGACAAGGAACTTGCAGAGAAAATTTTAGGAAACGTATGCCCGGTAAAGCAATATTAAGCATTTAAACAATCCATCTTATCTTAATCTTCATAATCTAATTCTTGTTAACAGTTCATAAACAATCAAAATTGTCTTTGTACTATCCAAAGTTCATAAATGATTACTGGATCTCACATGGATTGATAAATGTCCTAAAGGAAACCTAAAGAATCATTCTGTATGGGTTTTTATTCTACACAGTCACTACTATAGGACCTATTATTTTTATGAATTACCAGAAATGATTACTCCACTAACAATAAAACAGGATGTATGTATGGATGTATGTATGGATGTATGTATGGATGTATGTATGCATGTATGTACGGACATATGTATGTATAAACTAAAAATATTTCGTTCAGAGATTAACCCCTCCTTAACCAAAATTCAACAATAATTAACCTAAATAAATACTTCATGAACCTTGTTAAGTCGCTTGGTCTCCTCCTGTCGTTCACGAGCCTCATCAATTGAAGCAGGGGTTGGAACTCCCATGGGAAGAGACAACAGGTCATGCTCAAACATAATGATGTTCTCAGCTTCCACTGGAAGAAAATACAAGTATTGTAGATCATTTGTGACCAAAATGCAAAGGAATACTGAAACAGATGTTCATCCAGACCTCTTTTCAAATTTAACATTTTTATAAATGTACTATCAGCAAATCTTAAGTTTTTAATGTCATTAATGTTTATGAATTTAATCAAGCTGAAAATTTGGGGTAAATAAATGAATATTGTCCAGATAAACCCACTCTGAAATTTGTTAAAACAAATGCAGCAGTGTATAATAATAAAAAAATATTATAAAGTTCTAAATATGAAGTGGATAAAATATTCCAGCTCACATCAAATAAAATTTAACCTTTTTTTTAACACACTGGCCATTTCCCACTGAGGTAGGATGACCCCATATAAAAGGAAAAAAACATTCACTGCAAATATATATTGCATGAGATAACTCATAGTTAAACCTACTTTTAATTCTGTTGATCTTGGATCCATAGGCCAAGTCTGCCTGATATGCCAAAACAAAGGTAAGAGGAAGAAGTGGAACCAGTGTACCAGGCTTCCGCGTGCGGCGAAACCTGAAAGGGTCGTGCACTGTAGTCACTGCTTTCAGAAGACAATTATTTTCAATAGTTTTAATATTTTTCAAATCTAAAATAAAAAGCATTTGTATGCTATTGTCAAACAATACTTAGCATACAAAACTAGATTTTAAGAGTACATCGAGCCCTCTAATTAACAAACCAATAAGGGAGCAGGTGTATAATATTGTTGATTGTCTGAAACTTCCCAATTATGAAATTAATTTTTCACTATAATCTTCTGAACCAGCTGACCTGGTCCGCTGGTTTTGAACACAACCAGACACTAAGAATACCGGTATTGTACTACAGTATAATACTGTACTGCCTAGTAATTTCAAAGTACATACTGTATATAATTTACAGTAAATTTACTTACCCTCTCATAGTGAAGATGAAGTGTCACCTGTAGTGACTGATAGTAGTAGAGACTTGGAATAGCTTTCATTTTGAGTCAGAAGAGATGTAAAGCTCCACTAGCATCTACACTAAAGTGCCTAGTCTGTAATACTGTACTTGCTTCTACAAATATCAGACTGTTTCTTAACACCACATTCCTAATATGTATCCAAATGCCACTGAGACACCAAACTCAATCTTCCTTACTAGTTCAAGTTTCTAAAGATTAACAGTGGGTACCACATGTTTCCTCCAGGCACCATCACTTACTTTAGAAGACACTGTTAACTGCACTTAGTAGTTTAATAAAGTCACACAAAATGCTCTACATCCAGGAAAAATTGGAGACTGAATGACAAGTTTGTGTGAGCGCAAACTGTCAACTTACATGGGAGGCCTACTGTTCAGGGAACAGTGAAAAGAGATGGATGTGACTGCTCTGGCCCATACCAGACATACATTAGAATTATTGTACATGCTCTGATGATTCAAAAGACAACTGGACACTACTGCTATGAACAAAATCTGGAATTATGGACTATCTATTCCAATGGTTCCAACATTTGTCCAGCCACTTATTTTTGCCTAAAATTGCCAAAATCCATCAATGAGAGGTTTTACTGTCATCAAATCATTACAAATAAATACAATGATAGTATCTGACATATTTATTAACACACTAAGATTACACTAAATCTCAAACACCTAAAGAGAATAAACTCACCCAGTTACCATTCCTATAGCAGCAACAGCATAAAAAGTTCCAAACCAATATAAAAGTTCTCTGGATCGTGCTATCTGCAGCGACATCATTTTCTCACGCATTTCATTCTGCATATGGATCTGTCTCTCAAGCTGTGAAAACAAATAAATTAAAATTAAAATATTGCATTAAGTTGAATACTGAATTTCATGGACTAGATGAAATCAAAAGGAAAACAGAGCCTCATACCATACTAAAATGATCTGTTTGTACCTTTTAAGTACATATTCTTAATCAGCTTAAAATTTAAGCAATTTTAAAAATTCACTCAAAAATGGCTAAAAAAAAAAAAAAAAAGCTTTTTTTTTTTTTGTGGCAAAAAATATTGTCTTTAAAAATGGGAAATAGGTATGATGGAACTATTTGTGGAATAACGGCTTCAAACATAACATGAAAAAATCCTGCATATTGTATATTTTAAGTCATAATTAATGAAATCCAGTTACAAGAAATTCATTTTCATCTTCCCAATTAACAGTAAAATTTGAATAAAATATGAGAATAAAATTTCTATGAGCAGTTAGACTATGATATTAAAAACAAAAACTAAAATAAGAACTGTGTAAAAGAAATACATGTGCTGTTGTTGCTTTACTTACTTGAACTCTCTGAGTTTCTAGCATAAATTCCTGGTTTCTACGTGTAGCCTCCATCATGGATTTGTTGACGTTGCCCATCTTGGAAGATTAGGATGCAATTAGCTCAACTATCTGAAAATAAATTTCCTATATAATTTCAGTGTGACTGTATATAAAATATTTTGGAAACACACAAAATTAAATTATAAAATAAATACAAATGTGAACTCTCTATACATGCATAAAATTAACATACACAGTGTGAATATATTTAGTGAAAGACTAACCCATAAAAAATATGAATGATTTAGCTTGAAGCAAATAGTAAGAGGTCTCATATAACAGAGGTGTGACTCTTAGCATAAAAAAAACAGTGCAGCAAGATATTCTGGACATTGGTCGTCAACACTTTTTTATGTGGTTGAACTTCAGTAGCTCTGTCCACCACTTTAACTCTGTCCATTATTACAATCAGGGGAAAGGCAGGCAGGCAGGCGGGCGGGCATGCGTGTGCGTGTGCGTGTGCGTGTGTGTGTGTGTGTGTGTGTGTGTGTGTGTGTGTGTGTGTGTGTGTGTGTGTGTGTGTGTGTGTGTGTGTGTGTGTGTGTGTGTGTGTGTGTGTGTGTGTGTGTGTGTGTGCGTCACACAATCCATGGAGAATAGTAAGTTTATTTAACCCGTAAACGGTCCAAACGTATATATACGTTTTTTCAACATTTGAAAGTATGTAAAAAAAGTAGATTTTTTTTTTTTGTACATTTGAAAACGTGTAAAAAAACTTATCTACTTTTTTTTTTTGTTATATTTGAAAATATGTAAAAAAAACGTAGATCTACTTTTGGAGCACTACGCATGTGAACATAGATCTGCTTGGACCGTTTACAGGTTAAGTACAGGTCCACATAAGTACAATCATCATACATAGTAACGTACTGATGAGGGGAAAAAGGCGAGTGATGCACTGAGGAGTCTGTGGAGATAAAGAACGTTATCCATGGAGGTGAAGAGGGAAATGTATGAGAGTAAAGTGGTACTAATGCTCTTATATGGGTGTAAAAAATGGGTGGTGAATGTTGCAACAAGGAAAAGGCTGGAAGCAGTGGAGATGTCATGTCTAAGGGCAATGTGTGGTGTGAATATTTGCAGAGAATCTGTAGCATGGAGATTAGGAGTAGGTGCAGGGTTTCTAAAAGTATTATCTAGAGGGCTGAGGAGGGGTTCTTGAGGTGGTTTGGACATTTAGAAAGGATGGAATGAAATAGTGACTTAAGAGGACGTACAAATTTCTACTGGAAAGAAGGCAGGGTAGGGGTCATCCTAGGAAAGTTTGGAGGGAGAGGGGGGTAAAAGAGGTTTTGTGTGCGAGGGGCTTAGACTTCCAGCAAGCATGTAAGAGTGTTTAGGAACGAGTGGAGGCAAATGGTTTTTATGATTTGCTGTACTGTTGAAATGTGAGAAATATAACATTAATGAAGGGATTCAGGGAAACCTGCAAGCCAGAATTGAGTCCTGGTTGTGGGAAGTACAGTGCCTGAGCTCTGAAGCAGGGGTGGATATATGTTGCAGTTTTTGTTCTATAGTGTTGGCATGACTCTGGCAAGACAGTGATAGAGTGATGATGAGAAAGTTTCTTCTTTTTCGGATCACCCTGCCTCAGTGGGAAACAGCCGATGTGTTAATAATAAAAAAGTAACATATGCAGTACAGTGGACCCCCGCATAGCGAACGCCTTGCATAGCGAACATTCCGCATAGCGAACGCTTTGATCGCTAAAATTTTGCCCCGCATAGTAGACAAAAACCCGCTCAGCGAACTTCGTCCGAGACGCGTCCAATGTGCGGCCTCAGCCAGCCTCACATGTGCCGCCTGTCCCATTGTTTACCAGCTAGCCTCCGCGGTAACATTCAAGCATACACTCGGAATATTTCGTATTATTACAGTGTTTTCGGTTCTGTTTGTTGAAAATAAGTGACCATGGGCCCCAAGAAAGCTTCTAGTGCCAACCCTGTGGTAAAAAGGGTGAGAATTAGTATGGAAATTAAGAAAGATTTTGAAGGGTTTGGGGCTAACCCTGAGAAGCCTATGCCAGTTGTGGAATCCATTGTGCCTACTTCAAAAATTAAGGAAATGTGTGCACAGTGGGTTGAACTGCAAACCTTTATGGATGAAAATCACCCTGACACAGCTGTTGCAAGGCGTGCTGGTGACTATTTCAATGACAATGTTATGGCCCATTTTAGACAAATCGTAAAGGAACGGGAGGTACAGAGCTCTATGGACAGAAAGAAGTCCAGTGACTCTGAAGCTGGTCCTAGTGGCATTAAAAGAAGAAGGGAAGTAACCCCGGAAAAGGACTTGCCTCCTCAAGTGTTAATGGAAGGGGATTCCCCTTCTAAACACTAACACACTCTCTCCCCTCCTCCCATCCCATCAATCATCACCAGATCTTCAATAAAAGTAAGTGTCATGTAATTGTGCATGCCTTTTTCAGTTTGTGTGTACTAAAATTAACATTTTTTTGTGGTAAAAAAATTTTTTTTTCATACTTTTGGGTGTCTTGCACGGATTAATTTTATTTCCATTATTTCTTATGGGGAAAATTAATTCGCATAGCAAACATTTCGCATAACGACCAGCCCTCTTGCACGGATTAAGTTCGCTATGCGGGGGTCCACTGTAGTTGCAAACAAGCGACAAACGATGCAAAATAACTACAGGGGGAGTTTAATGATAGCTCTAGGCCTTTCATATTGCAATCAACACATCATCAGGAGCTTCTGATGTTGCAGAAATAGAGTAAAGGTTTAAAGATATCATCCAACTCCCCCTGTGGTTATTTTGCAAAGTAACATGTGTGTCAATTACCTAGGATGACGCAAAAAAAAAAAAGTCTTGTAATATCTTGTTATTTAAAGCCTAGCTGTAAGTTATACTAGGAATCAATCATGAACATATGTTTAAAAGTTAAAATAGCTAGGTAACTCAACTGTCTGAAAATCAGTAACAATAAAAGGAGACACAGTAGGAATAACATAACAATAAAAGGAGACACAGTAGGAATAACAAACTGAGTTATTAACACTAAAGAGAGCATCAGCTTACAAGAACAGGTACACTAAAGTAATTCATCCTGGCCTAAACATTCTCTTGGATCCAAGTCCACTATCTTACAGGAGTCAAGGAAGAACTAAAAGTCATAAATAAAATTAAAAGAAACCCAAAATATTTCTTTTCTTATGCCAAATCAAAGTTAAGAACAACTTCCAGTACTGGGCCCCTATTTAGACAATATGGGTCCTTCACAGATGACAGCAAGGAAGTGAGTGAGCTACTCAAGTCCCAATATGACTCAGTTTTTAGCAAGCTGCTAACCAGATTGAGAGCCGAAGACTTAAATGAATTCTTTATGAGGGGGACACAGAATTTGGAAGACTCAAAGCTATCTGATATTATCCTGACACCAAATGACTTCAAAAAGGCGATAAATGACATGCCAATGCACTCTGCCCCAGGCCCAGACTCATGGAACTCCGTGTTCATCAAGAACTGCAAGTAGCCCCTATTATGTGCTTTTAACATCCAATGGAGAGGGAGCATGGACACAGGGGTCGTCACACAGCTGCTAAAAAAACAGATATAGCCCCACTCCACAAAGGGGGCAATAAAGTAACAGCAAAGAACTACAGACCGATAGCACTAACATCCCATATCATAAAAATCTTTTTAAGGGCTCTAAGAAGCAAGATCGCCACCCACTTAGTTACACAACCCAGGGCAACATGGGTTAGGAGCAGGTTGTTCCTGCCTGTCCCAACTATACTGGACCACTATGACAAGGTCCTGGATACTCTAGATGACAAACAATATGCAGATGTAGTATACACAGACTTTGCAGTAAAGCAATAGCAAAGAACTACAGACCGATAGCTCCAACATCCCATATCATAAAAATCTTTGAAAGGGTTCTAAGAAGCAAGATCGCCACCCACTTAGATACCCATCAGTTACACAACCCAGGGCAACATGGGTTTAGAGCAGGTAGCTCCTGCCTGTCCCAACTACTGGACCACTTTGATAAAGTCCTGGATGCTCTAAAAGATAAACAAAATGCAGATGTAGTATACACAGATTTTGCAAAAGCCTTTGGCAAATATGACCATGGTGTAATAGCGCACAAAATGCGTGATAAAGGAATAACAGGAAAAGCTGGTAGATGAATCTATATTTCCCAACAAATAGAACACAAAAAGTAGTAGTAAACAGAGTAAAGTCTGAGGCGGCTACAGTGAAAAGCTCTGTTCTACAAGGCACAGTACTTGCTCCCACTCTGTTTCTCATTCTCATATCTAACATAGACAGGGAGGTAAGCCAAAGCACCGTGTCTTCCTTTGCAGATGGCACCTGAATTTGCGTGACAGTATCCTTCATTGAAGACACTGCAAGACTCCAGGCAGACATCAACCAAATCTTTAAATGGGCCGCAGAAAACAATATGAAGTTCAATGATGAGAAATTTCAACTACTCTGATATGGAAAACATGAGGGGATTAAAAATATATTGGAGTATAAAATAAATAATGAGAACCTTCGAAACTAGGGATGCCAAGCCGATGATGACACTCTTCAAGGTCGCTTGTTTTATCTAAGCTGGAATATTGCTGCACACTAACAGCACCTTTCAAGGAAGGTGAAACTGCTGACTCAGAAAACGTACAGAGAACCTTCACAGCACACACAACTGCGATAAAACATTTTAATTACTGGGAATGCTTGAAGCTCCTAAACCTGTACTCCCTAGAATGCAGGCAGGAGAGATACACGATTATATACACTTGGAAAATCCTAGAGGGATTAGTACCAAACTTGCACACGAAAATCACTCCCTACAAAAGCAAAAGACTCGGCAGACAATGCAACATCCCCCCCCAATGAAAAGCACGGGCACCACTAGCATGATAAGAGACAACACAATAAGTGTCAGGGACCAGGACTGTTCAATTGCCTTCTAGCATACATTAGAGGGATTATCAATAGACCCCTGGCTGAACTCATGAAGGCGCTGAACAGGCACCTAAAGTCAGTACCTGACCAGCCGGGTTGTGGTTCATACGTCGGGTTGTGTTCAGCCAACAGCAACAGCCTGGTTGATCAGGCCTTGATCCACCATGAGGCCTAGTCACAGACTGGGCCACTGGGGCATTGACCCCCAAAACCCTCTCCAGGTATACTCCTTCTCCAGGTATCAGTCTTATTCTCTTATGTAGATGAATTGTTTGCAACACTTGGGTATCTTTTCTGAGGAAACGTTTCACCACAGTGGCTTCAACAGTCCATACATAGAAGAATGGTGAAGAACAGGAGGAGGTAATCAATCCCTCAGCCTTGAATTGATATAGTCAGTCCATCAATCTTGAAATGTATACAGGATATGTGCTAAGAAGTGGCTTTTATATTGTAGGCAGGAGAGGTGCAGCAGTCATAGGTGGTATCACATTTGTCCAATGTGGAAATAAGTCATGCCCAAGGTTTAAGCAAGTGAAGAATTCCCTGTATTATGATCCCAAGATGTTGCTGTGTCAGACAGGAATGTAGATGAATGGTTCAGAGAACCAACAAGTTGATAAATTTCTCTTATCTTGGGTAATTTATAGTCCACATGGTTTACCTGGAGAGAGTTCTGGGGGTCAACGCCCCCGCGGCCCGGTTTGTGACCAGGCCTCCTGGTGGATCAGAGCCTGATCAACCAGGCTGTTACTGCTGGCTGCACGCAAACCAACGTACGAGCCACAGCCCGGCTGGTCAAGTCGGTACCTGACCAGCCGGGCTGTGGCTCGAACGTTGGTTTGCGTGCAGCCAGCAGTAACAGCCTGGTTGATCAGGCTCTGATCCACCAGGAGGCCTGGTCACAGACTGGGCCGCAGGGGCGCTGGCCCCCGGAACTCTCTCCAGGCAACCCATGTGGACTACAAATTACCCAAGATAAGAGAAATTTATCAACTTGTTGGTTCTCTGAACCATTCATCTACATTCAAAGATCCAAATAGAAATAAATCAATTTGTCAAACTTTCTTGCGGTTATCTTAGGTAATTTACACTATGTATGATTATTGTACTTAAGTGTAACTTTGCCTAAATAAACTTATCATAATGGCAAGGGTTATTATTACATTCATGGTGAAGCGCTAAACCGGTAGGGGTGACAGTTTCTGGAGGACTGGGAGAAAATAAAGTAAAGGTAGAAAAATACCAACAAATGTAAAGTGCACAGTATTATATTATATTGTAACGAGGAAAAAACAAAAGTTTCGCCACGATTGGTTCGATCCAAGGGAAGGGTAGATACATCCAATTCCTTGGATCAAGAGGGGTCCACTGGCCAAGCAACATGAGATATTACGAAATAAGTCATCTGGTTCCATCTCACTTTACGCTGCAAATATAGCTTTACCATGGCTCTAAACCAGGGTGTACTCGCCTCAGTAGGTGGCCCACTTAATATGTGGTCCACTCTGCACGTGGTCCACTCGAGATGTGGTCCACAGGGAGGAAAAATTGGGATTGGGATAAAAAAAATGTGGTTAATTTCCCCGTCAGCCCAGACCCGGGGACCAGCTGATGCCACAATAAACATTACAGGTCAATATTTTACCATTGCTTATGTGTATAATTTAATGTATTAAATCAAGGATAAAAATGTTAAAAAGTTAATAGATGACTTAAGTTTTGTATGGCTATTAAATTTTATGTATAATATATGGGTAAATTGGTGAATATTTGGAGGTACATCCTTTTAAAAGAAACATATTTTTCTGGTTAATCGTAACATCCACTTGGCGGTCATTTTAAATTATATATAATTATGATTTTTTTTTGTTTAGGAATGCAAAAAAACATTTTTGCATTAGTCGAGAGGTCGCAGATATGTTGTGGGTCCTTAATAATTACATTATATATAGTTAACTAACAAGTAAAATCCCAAGCTCAAACATTCAACCAAAAGACTACCTCACTGGCAACTACCCTAATA
This sequence comes from Cherax quadricarinatus, assembly GCF_038502225.1. Lineage (NCBI taxonomy): Eukaryota > Metazoa > Arthropoda > Malacostraca > Decapoda > Parastacidae > Cherax > Cherax quadricarinatus. Next base: position 2,487,523 of record NC_091319.1, read on the forward strand.
CTCTATTTTTAGCCCCAACAAACCCAACTGAAATCTCACTTATCATCAAAACACTAAAGAACAAGACAGGGGACCTAAATAACTTACCACCACTCGTGTATAGGAAAGCTTCTCATGTGTTGTCACCAATTATTGCAACTCTTTTTAACAAATCCATTGAATCTTCCACCTTCCTATCCATACTCAAGACAACAAGAGTCACCCCGATCCTCAAAGGAGGTGATCCAACTGAATTGAACAATTATAGGCCTATATCAAACTTGCCCCTACTATCTAAAATCTTCGAAAAATTAATAAGCAAACAAGTCTACTGCTACTTCGCATCCCACAACATACTCCACCTTTGTCAGTTTGGGTTCAGACCGAAAAAAAAGTACTAATGATGGTATTATACATATGCTTGAATTAATATACTCTGCACTCGATAAAAATTAATTTCCCCTGGGACTGTTCATAGACTTACGAAAAGCTTTTGATACAGTTGACCATGACCTTTTGCACCAAAAACTTGAACATTACGGGGTCAGGGGACACTCTCTCGATTACCTAAAATCTTATCTTAACAATAGAACCCAGTATGTATACATAAATGGAGCCTGTTCCACTACACAACCTGTTCTTGTTGGAGTCCCACAGGGGAGCGTTCTTGGCCCACTTCTCTTTCTCATTTACATCAATGACCTACCAAACGCATATAATCTCCTTAAACCCACTTTATTTGCAGATGGCACAACTTATGTCTTTTCTCACCCAAACCCAACCATACTAACAGACACAGTAAATGCTGAACTGCTAAAAATATCTACTTGGATGATTACCAACAAACTTACTCTCAATATTGACAAAACCTACTTCATGCTTTTCGGAAACAGAGCTTCAAATGTACAGCTTAACATATTGATAAATGGTTCACCTATCTCGAGACAGGCAGAGGGTAAATTTCTAGGTCTCCACCTTGACAGCAGTCTTAAATTTCACACACACACACATACTACAAATTTCTAAGAAAATCTCCAAGAGAGTAGGCATCCTTTCAAAGATACGGTACTATGTACCCCAATCAGCTCTTCTAGCTTTGTACCACTTTCTCATTTACCCTTACCTCACCTATAGTATTTGTATATGGGGCCCAACCACAGTAAATCACTTTAAGCCTTTAATAACCCAGCAAAAAGCTGCAGTGCGATTGATTACTAACTCCTGCATTAGACAACACACTCCACCACTTTTCAAGTCTTAACGTACTAAATTTACAAAACATCTACACTTATTATTGTTCCCACTACATACACAGAGCACTATACTCTAATGTAAACCCTCCTCTAAAACTCCTCCTTGATAACTATAACAGAACACACAACCATAATACGAGACAGATCACTTTTCGATATTCCCGTGTTCATCTCTCTCTATGCAAAAATGCTATGTGATGAATGGTTTGAAAAACCGACAAGTTGAAGATTGAGACACTTATGCAGCATATGGGAATCTTTATTCAGGAAACGTTTCGCCACAAAACTCCTCCTTGATAACTATAACAGAACACACAGTGTCAGACACAGTGTCTGACACTGTGTCAGACAGTGTCAGACAGTGTCAGACACTGCAGCATCATGGGATCTTGTTACAAAGAATTCTTCAACACTTGTTCAACCTTTGGACGAAGACCTACTTCGACTAGTGGATGGTACCACTATGACCCCGCCTCCGCCTGCTTCACCTCACTTCACTACAGTATATAAGCCACGTCTACGGCCCTATGCTGTACATTCTACAAGATTGATGGACTGAACACATCGACTCCAGGCTGAGGGACTGATTACCTCATACTACTCCTCTCCTTACGACTTCCTCTTTGTATTGGACTGATGAAGCCACTGTGTGGCGAAACGTTTCCTGAATAAAGATTCCCATATGATGCATAAGTGTCTCAATCTTCAAAAATGCTATGTACGTAAAAGGCCCGAAGATCTGGAATTCATTGCCAGAACAAACTAAAGGACCCCTGTCTGCAAATCAGTTTAAGGACCAAATAAGAAATCACCTCATCACCCAAAATTAACCAGACAAACCATACCTAACCACTACCAGTTTCTCAAAAGCTACTCATATTGTGCTGATGAATGCTCAACCACTTACTACTTTGAAATTAGGATGTCTGTTCTTTTCACTGTTTTAAATAGTAGTAGATTGTAATACAGTACATCAAGGAGGCCAGAGTTACTCCTGCCTTCAAGGTCTGATGTAAGCAACTATAGGCCTGTTAGTATATTCAGTGTAATATCCAAAATTCTTGAGAGGGCGGTGCACTGTCAAGTAGTTAAGTACCTTAATGACAACAACATTCTCCATAGTTATCAATTAGGTTTAAGAAAATCTTACTCATCCGACACCTCCCTAATTAATCTGATGGATTACATGAGAACTGAAATGTCGATCGGGAACCTCATAGGTATGGTAACCTTAGACTTGCAAAAGGCCATCGATATTGTCAACTACAATATATTATGTAAGAAACTTCAAGCTATCGGCATAGGTTCTGTAGACTGGTTTAAGTCCTACTTTAGCAACAGGAGACAAATTGCCAAAATCAACGAAACAGTATCATAGCCCCTGCCGATAGCATGCGGAGATCCCCAAGGTAGTATTCTGGGTCCCTTATTATTCTTGTGTTATGTTAATGACATGTCCATCAGTGTTAAGTGCAAACTCCTACTGTATGCAGATGACAGTGCTCTGTTAGTGTCAGGTAAAGACCCACAAGATTTAGCTAATGTATTAACACAAGAACTGGAGTCCTGCAGCAAACGGTAAGTAGACAACAAACTATCGCCATTCTCTTTTACTTGATGTTGGTGAGGGGCTCTTGATTTAGGGAATTGGATCTGTGGGAAAACTGAAGTATAATCCTCCATTCTTCTTTGGCACGAAATATAAACTGAGAAGGGTAAATAATTTTAATGTCCGGTGCAATGGGGAACCCATCACTTCAGTTTCCTCAGTAAGATATCTGGGAATCCCCTTTGACCCATGCATGTCAGGAGAATTGATAGGGAACAATGTAGTAAAGAGAGCGAATGCCAGACTGAAGTTCCTCTACAGACAAGCACAGTGTCTACCTACTAAGGCTCGCAGCACCCTATATCTAGCCCTTATACAGTGTCATATGGATTACGCTTGCTCTTCATGGTACTCTGCCGTGACTAAAAAACTGAAAGATAGACTGCAAATCACCCTGAACAAAATGGTAAGATTCATCCTGGACCTGGGTCCAAGAGGACATGTAGGCCAGGATGAATTACAACAGTTGGGTATGCTGAATGTTGAAGACAGAGTAAAACAACTAAAGTTAATTCAAGTTTATAAAATTGCTCCCAAACACTATCCAGAATATCTTGCTGCCAGTTTTGTCAAGGCTGGGAACCGGAGCAATCATAGTACTAGAGGTAGAGAGCACAACTTTGTAGTACCCAGTCATTTAGTTTAATATGTTTATTATGCACACCATACCCATCCTGTGGGCGGTAGTCAAAAGATTACAGAGGTACATAATGGGTCCAGGGACTGGACCCCAAAGTTATGATAGCTGAACTAGTTACAAAGGTAATGAACTCTAGGTAGATCTGGTCACATTCATGGCAAGTTACAAAGGTAATGAATCATCCTTACTCCTGTATATGGTTACAATCATGAACAAATTACAAAGTAATGAGCCACTGACACGTTCACACCCACAGTCAGTGGCCAGGCTTCAAACACCTTCTATTGTACAGCAATAAAGGAATGGAACAGACTGCCTGCACATGTTAAAGCCAGTCATAGCATGAACCAGTTCAAGAAGAGGGCCAAAAGGTACCTAATGAATTTAGCGACAGAAAGGGAAGAGAATTATTTTTTATTTTTTTTTTTAGCTAAGACACATGCAATCTTCCCTTATTCTTAGTATATCTCCTTTATAGTGTAATAATAAGATATTGTCTCCTTTATAGAATAATAATATTTATTATTATCACACTGGCCGATTCCCACCAAGGCAGGGTGGCCCGAAAAAGAAAAACTTTCACCATCATTCACTCCATCACTGTCTTGCCAGAAGGGTGCTTTACACTACAGTTTTTAAACTGCAACATTAACACCCCTCCTTCAGAGTGCAGGCACTGTACTTCCCATCTCCAGGACTCAAGTCCGGCCTGCCGGTTTCCCTGAACCCCTTCATAAATGTTACTTTGCTCACACTCCAACAGCACGTCAAGTATTAAAAACCATTTGTCTCCATTCACTCCTATCAAACACGCTCATGCATACCTGCTGGAAGTCCAAGCCCCTCGCACACAAAACCTCCTTTACCCCCTCTCTCCAACCTTTCCTAGGCCGACCCCTACCCCGCCTTCCTTCCACTACAGACTGATACACTCTTGAAGTCATTCTGTTTCGCTCCATTCTCTCTACATGTCCGAACCACCTCAACAACCCTTCCTCAGCCCTCTGGACAACAATTTTGGTAATCCCGCACCTCCTCCTAACTTCCAAACTACGAATTCTCTGCATTATATTCACACCACACGTTGCCCTCAGACATGACATCTCCACTGCCTCCAGCCTTCTCCTCGCTGCAACATTCATAATAATATTATCTCCTTTATATTATGACAATAAGGTTGGAGGACCCCCAATGGAAATAAGTCACTTTGACTTTTTTGGGTTATCCCAGGTTGTCTACACATATGCTGTTATGTATGATAATCTATGCAACTGTATTTGTGTTAACCTGAATAAACTTACATACTTACTTATATAATAAAAACATACTAACTGAAAAAAAAAAAAACCCTGGTCAGGTGGTCGCTGTCACTGGCCTTTACAACCCCAACAAGACGGACACCAGGTGGTATTTTCGCCCCGGCACTCGAAAAAAAGGAATTCTGCGAAAAATCCCCAGAAATCTTGGGTAGTAGTGAGTTGGGTAGAGGTTCATCCGTGCCAGAGAGGGAGGAGAAATTGTCTTGACGCAACAGAGAAAAAGAAAGAAGTCGGCCATCAGTTGCAGTTTGTTGGGTCATTCCAGACAAAAAAGGATTTTTTTTTTTTCCGCCGATATTAGCATCCAACATGTCTGTGAAGAAGATTACCTCGCTAGAAGAGTTTACAGCTTTAGAGAAGTGAGTTGGTAGCGTCTTTCATCAGCACTTTATCTTCTTAACACCTAAAACTGTATCACTTGTATTATGTCAAAGATCCCTGTGGAAAAAAAATAACTTCGGACTTTTTTTTTTTTGGGGGGGGGGGGGGATGATTTTAGATAATTTACACTATGTATGATAATTGTATATATGTGTACCTGTACTTAACTAAACTTACTTAATTACTTACTTATTTGTAGTTTTTCAAGTGAAAGCGCTAAACCTGTTTGGGTCATGTAGTGCCTTGGGAATAGAGGTATTTAGTTCCAGGGAAGGGGAGGATAAATCCAGTTCCTTGGATTAAGAGCCTCTCACTGGCATTAAGACACTTTCCTCCCTTAAGGGGAGTAGAAATGTTAAAAGACTTAACTGCAGCTGTACTAAGCCTAGTCAGGGTTGCTGTATGACCCTCGTGGGTTTAGTGCTTCTTCTTTTAAATAATAATAATAATAATAATAATAATAATAATAATAATAAGCCCAGTCAGAGAGAATAAAAAGTCTCATTACCATGGCTGGAACAATTCACTGAAAACTCATCTCGTGAGTGCAGGTTTTGGGTGAAAAGCCTTATCAAGCTATCAGAACTTTGTTCCACATTAAAATTTTCAATACGCTTTGCAAATTACACACACTGCAGTCAGCAAATGTATATCACATTTAAAAAATTTCCTCTGGAAATGGGAATTCACATAAAAAATGAGGAATCAGTATGTGTTTATATTTTACAACCAGAAAAAGTAAATTTCTTAACTTTGATTTGTTTGTTGTATATTTACAAGATGTAATGCAACTGATAATTGGAGCTTTAGTTTTTTCACTGTAAACAGTTAAGGATATCCATTAGTTTATAGTTGAAGGTGCTAGAATGTTTTTTGTGTGAGATATAGACATTATGTGATTCTAGGGCAAAGCAACTTTGTTGAAAATGAACTTCAACTGATACAGTTTTTTTTTTTTTTTCAGAAATAATGGATTATCTGTGGTCCATTTCATGGCTGATTGGGCTCCACAATGTGATCAGATGAATGAAGTTATCAATGAACTTAGCAAACAGCGAGAATTGAAGGTTAGCTACCATATTTTTTGCTACCTCTTTCTTGTAATGCATGTACTCCTCACTTAACGACCGACCTGTTTAAAGACCACTTGGACTTACAACCAGCTTTGCGACCAGTGTACTGTATGTGTATATTCCTTTTTTTTTATTGCTTTTGATGCCTAGTTCTATTTTTAATGCACTAAAACTGTTATTAATGGTGCAAAAGTGACACTAAAACAATATCTAAGATGGTTGAAACAAATCCACTACCAGTACAGTATGCTTGAAATATCAGTAATGGGCGGCTCCTTGCTTAACAACCAACTCACTTACCGACCTACTCTTAGGAACGGAACTCTGTTATTTAGTGAGGAGTACCCATAGTACATAATTAAAATTTACTTCTCAATAACCTATGTCTAATCTTAAGTAATTTGTAAGCATTAGGATTAGTCTGCCAGAAATGCACTTGCATGCTAGTTAGTGGCTTTCTTTGTGTTTAACAATATTTTATTACATGTAAACTATGCTTTATATACTACACAAAGCAATAAAGATGTTTGTTGTATATATATTAAATGATAAACAATTTACAGCATTTAGAGACACTAATAGTTTTGATTTGCTTTTGTAATAATTTCATGGTATATAATAATGTAGTTCTTTCTTTTCCAATTCTTTCTGAGGCCCACTATCTTTCTCTTATTTTTCACTGTTTATGATAATTTTGAACAGCATAAATTGGCTGTAATAATTCACAACTAATCCATGAATTGGAGAAGAAATGAAATGTTTTGGTTTATCCCTTTTGTTAAGTCACAAATCACTTGATAATGGTTAGGAGAGACTGGGATATTGTCTCATTTTATCTTCAATTTATTGGTTAGTTGTGAATGTATCTGAATTATCTCAGTCTATCACAGCTTTATTTTTATTTATTGACCAGGAGGTAACCTTTGGTATTGTGGTTGCTGAAGATATCCCAGAAGTTAGCTTGAAATACAACGTTTCTGCTGTGCCTACCTTTGTGTTGTTTCGTGGCGGAAAAGTTATTGAAAGAGTTGATGGTGTTAATGCAGCAGAACTCACTTCCAAAGTTAAAACACAGGTGAGTTTGAAGCATGACATCAGCTGTCTTGTCTGACATTTGATTATTTTTGTGTAAATATGTTAGCTGGACTTGAGTCTTGAAAATGGGAAGTACAATGCCTGCACTTTAAAGGAGGGGTTTGGGATATTGGCAGTTTGGAGGGACTTCTAAACTGTCATATCTGAGTGCCTCGGCAAAGACAGTGATTATGTATGAGTGATGGTGAAAGTGTTGAATGATGATGAAAGTATTTTTCTTTATTTTAGGGTTTTTCTTTCTTTTTAGGTCACCCTGTCTCGGTGGGAAATGGACGATGTGTAAAAAAAATTAAAAAATGTTCCAAATGAAATAATGCATTTATTTCATTGAATAGAATTAATAATGCAATCTGTTATTAATTGGTATTTATTAATAGTTATATTCTGTATTTTATCTGTGTAATGTTTTGACAACTATTTTAACAAGTATTATTATAAATTTATGTAATCTATAATTTTTTCCACATCACTATTCCATTACATCGGTTCCCCTTTCACATCTCCATGGCTGATAATTCCAGGGCCTGTATAGTTTATCACATTAAATTTTTATCCTTTGGTCTTCCTGTTTTGTACCTTCTTATAATCTGGTGAGTTGCCTCATTCTGCATACTCTTTGTGATAATATTGCACATGTTGAAACTTTTAAAGTTCTGTTCTTAATATCATATTCTTCCAATTTTAATCGTTTCCTTTTCGTTTTTAGAGTATTATTTTTCACAGTAAACTTGTGTCAGTTTTATGCTGTCTATTTGTGTATGTTAATGTGACAATATGGTTTTCTTATTTGCATATAATGTACAGAATTTTTTTGATAGTAACTCGCCATTCTTCAAATCTCATATTTTTATTACAGATTGGACAGTAAACAGAATGTTACCTTAATCCTTATTGCTCTGTTGAACTTTTTTATTACAGTTTTCAAAGGTTTTGAATACTGTTTTTAAATTTTTTAATTTATGTAAGCAATATACTTTGTATTTTAGCTTGTCGTTAACTGTACCTATTTCACCTTTTATGACTGGTTAGAGTGGTGTATAAAGATGGCTCAAAATAACGTCTAGATACCACAGCTAGTCTTTTTGCAGGCTGCAAAGACCACCTTGGTGTCAACTGTTCCTGTTGCACCTGTTGAAGATCTCAACACTCGCCTCAAACAACTCATTAACTCGGCTAAATGTATTGTTTTTATGAAAGGATCACCAGATGCTCCAAAATGTGGTTAGTTTTTGTATAATTTCTTAGTATAGAATATAATATTTTTGTACTTCTAAATTTGTTAAAAAGTAATAATATTTTGTGAACATAAAAGCTTTACACATAAGAAGGGCTTATGTATTTTGCACTTTTATAGAGATGAAGAGGAAGAATCTGACTAGTTTTTGCTTTGTATTTTGCATTTCAGCACCTAATTTTAACCACTAGCCATATGAATATTCTCAGTAGTCTTGTGCTATTATTATTGCCTTTGATCTTCAAGTTAATAAATTGTTTTACTTGATTGCAACATCTTCCACACTATTACTAACCTTTAACTTTGCACATTTTACTTTATTCTTCAGCTGCACTCTTCATTTGAAATCATATTCTCTAGTATTGCCTCAAAAGCTGTTATTGGTGAAACAAAGCACATACTGTATAGCATAACTAGACCTTTTATTATTATAATGTTTTACCTACAAAAGAGTTAAAATCCATACTGCACATCCATACAGCAGTGTTGGTTCCCCTATCCTTTGGTACATTTCCCTTTTATATAAAGCCTCCATGGAGGCTTTATATAAAAGCACCACCCACCTTTTTTTACTGTCATCAGCTGTTTGATTCACCTCATCTTTCTTGGACCCAGCTACACAAAAGCCCACTTAAAAATATCTGAATAAATTTGCTTCTGATATTGTCTTTCATTGTCTAGATGTTTTGTTACTCTCATCACCTTGCTCTTTCTTATGTTCACTTTTAATTTCCTACTCTTTCTTGCTCTTCCCAACATCCTCCACCTACCTTTGCTTAATAGCTAACCATGGAAAAATTCTTTAGTCCTTTCAGAAATTTATAAGTTAAACCATTGTCCATTTTACTTTCAAGGATTCAGTCGCACCACTATAGAGCTACTTAACAAACATGAGGCTGATTATTCCAGCTTCAATATACTTACTGATGAGGAAGTACGCCAAGGTCTTAAAACCTACTCCAATTGGCCAACATATCCACAGGTTTGTACAGTTTTTCATTGTTATATTTATTATTTCTCAATTATCAGGTAAAATTTTATGAAAAATTGATAAATTTAATGTATTGAGGATACATGTTTGTTCTGGAAACTAAGTGAACTTAGACCATTTATGTAGTGTAGGTAGACTGCTGTGAGCATGGGTGTCTGTTGGAACTTTTCCAAGGGTAATGCAAAGGTTTCCTGGGGTAAACAATGGGATAGGCAAGCCATTATTACAATTAGTTTTTCCTTATCTCGGTCTTCATCCAGGAAAGGAAACTGCAACTCCTCTTTTTTTTTTTTTTCATACCCCACCAGACACCCATGACTATGTGGCAGGCATTACTAGGGCAATGACTGGGTGATTATGTCTTTTCAGAAAATATCTCGAGTTTTGAAACAATCATTACCTCTTTCAGAGGAAAGTGATTCTTAATGTGCAGATTTTCAGGAATTACATAGATGTTTATGTATTGTGTGATTGTAAATGTTTTGAATATTAAGTAATTTTCTTACAATGCACAATGCATTGCTAAAAGTGTAGCTCAGTAAATGTTTTTTAAGTGTTTAGATAATGTATGGTAACTGACCTAGAAAATGTACAGAGAACCTTCATGGCACAAATAACGGCGATAAAACATCTCAGTTGCTGGAAACGCTTGAAGTTCCTCAACCTGTACTCCCAAGAATGCAGGCAGGAGAGATACATGATTACATACACTTGGAAAATCCCAGAGGGATTGGTACCAAAGTTGCACACGAAAATCACTCCCTATGAGAGCAAAAGACTTGGCAGACGATGCAACATCCTCCCAGTGAAAAGCAGGGGTGCCACTAGCACGATAAGAGACAACACAATAAGTGTAAGGGGCCCAAGACTGTTCAACTGCCTCCCAGCATACATAAGGGGGATTACCAATAGACCCCTGGCTGTCTTCAAGAATGCACTGGACAGGCACCTAAAGTCAGTACCTGACCAGCCAGGCTGTGGTACGTAAGTCGGGTTGTGTGCGGCCAACGGTAACAGCCTGGTTGAGCAGGCCCTGATCCACCATGAGGCCTGGTCATTGACCCCCGAAACCCTCTCCAGGTATACTCCAGCTATTTGCATTAAAAAATAGATTTTGTGGTAGAATTTTTTTTTATGCATTATATTTTGTAAAAGTATTGTTTTTTCAGCTGTATATTGATGGGGAGCTTATTGGAGGCCTAGACATTTTGAAGGAAATGGATGCCTCAGGAGAATTAGGTCCTATGCTTCCTAAGAAGCAAAAGCTGGAGAATAGGTACGTAAAGTTTTCTGATTTCATTTGATAGAATGGAAGATATATTACAGAAATAGAGATAATTTTGATTGGTTTCAGGACTGAAAGTAGCTTGAAACTAAGCTAAAGTAGTGGTAATGTTGATTTTTGCCGATATTCCAGAGTACACAAATGATGTCACTTGTCCAATACGCGTCCAAAGAATATGCATTTAGGAATGTATTGACATTATTTATACAATTATTGCAATAATGCAGTAATCTGCAAAACAGTAAATCTTCTATTTCTTTGTGTGAATAAAAATTCAGAATAGAAAGCAAACATAATATAAGAGAGGCCTGGGAACATAACTAATTAACAGAGGAAATGTTTTTTTGTGCTTGGAATGTCTGCATTATTTAAATTTAACTTGATTCATGAAATTGTAATGAGACGATAGCAACACGACGGTCTGAAGTTTTGAGACTCTCTGACTGCGCATTTAAACCCCACCCATGGTATGGTTTTTTTTCTTCATTATTTATTCTGGATCCTATTTTTAAGCTGGCAGTTTTTTAATTTTGTGTAAAATTGGCCAAATTATTGATTTCTGAGACCTTATTGGGTTAATGAAAGAGGTAAATGGGCAGTTTCTTGAACTTAATCAATAGAATAGAAGGAATACTAGTGAAATAGCTATGAGTTTGGTCAACTGGAACGGTGGAATTGGCCAAAAATAGGGCTCAAAGTGGGCGAAATCGCTGATGCATATCACCGAGACTGCTAACTTTGTGAGAGCATGATTCCATAAGTTTTCCCTCAAATTTCATACTTTTGGTTTCATAACCTTTGGAAAAAAAGATTATCATTTCATGAGAATTTTTTTTTTTTTTTTTTTTACCCTGGGAGCAAGTTTGAGATTAGGAGTCTCGATTCTGAGAGGGTTAATAGTGTTTCCTGCAGTATCTGATGTGCAGTAATGTCATATGTAGTATCTGTTGAAGCAGTTTTTTTTAATACACTGGCCATCTCCCACTGAGGAAGAGTGACCCAAAAAAGAAACACTTTCACCATCATTCACACTATCATTGTCTTGCCAAAGCTGTGCATATACAACAGTTTAGATGTCTCTCCAGGACTCAAGTCCGGCTAATTAAAGAAGGAAGGCATATGACTGCAGAGCAGATGTTGTAGACTATCTAAAATCTCTTTCATATTTCTTATCATTCTTTGCTTGTTTATTGCATTCCTTATTTACAATATTGTGTGTTACTGTTCTGTAGTATATAAACAATCACTCCATTAACCCCTAAACGGTCCAAGCAGATCTACGTTCACATGTGTAGTGCTCCAAAAGTAGATCTACGTTTTTTTTACATATTTTCAAATATAACAAAAAAAAAAGTAGATCAAAGTTTTTTTTACACATTTTCAAATGTAAAAAAAAAAAGAAGATATGCTTTTTTTTACATTCAAATGTTGAAAAAATGTATACTGTATACGTTTGGACCGTTTACGGGTTAAATAATCCAGTTTCTTGATTAAAAAGAGACTAACAATGGGAAAAAATTTTAGTTTACTAGGTAGGAAATTCTTCATTGTTTTACTGGTTCAATTAACACTTGAATTTGTTTTACAGGTTAAAAAGTCTTATCAATAAGGCACCATTGATGGTATTCATGAAAGGTGAACGGGAAGCACCTAGATGTGGCTTTTCAAAAACGTTGATTAGCATTCTTAATGAAACTGGGTAAGTCAGCCTGATAATAAGAAACAAACAGAAATTTTGTTTTGGTGAGAGATGAGTAAGGTGAGAGAATCAAGAGAGAGAGAGTAATTGTATGTTTGATAAACACTGAGTTACTGATTGAGCAGCTAGAGGTATAATAAATAGAGATAGAGTGAACAGTTTTCAGTAATTGTTGAAAGTAGATAATGAAATGAAGGCTGAAATATACGTTATTTAGGATGAATAAAGAGCAAAAAGTGTGAAGGAAGCTAGGGAAGTAGTGTTATGAAGGGTTCTGTTTTGCCCATGAAGGTCGCATTACTTCGTAACAGTAGTAAGAAAGATGAAAGTGGAAAGAGCAGTAAGGGTAGAGGAAATTACTGGTAAGTCTAAAATACTGAAAGCAGGTGAGAATACAAGGAGATAGAAAATGGGAAAATAAGATGCAAGAGTGTTGAAGAGTCTTTGGAAAGACAGGTTTGTCAGCAGCTGCAAAAATGGACATTCATCAAGAGGACTGTGTAACAGCAATGTGCTGATGCATTTGTATGACTGTTAAACATGGTATCTAAATGTTACTGTGAAGAGGAGGTTAGTTACATTGAAAAGGTTTTGTCAAAGAACAGTGTATGGCATGAATGTTATGCAGAGAGTTGATACTAAGGATTGACTAAGGTGACAGTGTCATAGTATGAAAGAGTAGAGAAAGGACTTCTTTCTTCTTTCAACACACCGGCCATATCCCACCAAGGCGGGGTGGCCTGTATATATTACTAAATGTAAAAGGAGAAACGAAAGTTTCTCCTTTTTTTTTTTTTTTTTTTTTTTTTTTTTTTTTTTTCAACAAACCAGCTGTATCCCACCAAGGCAGGGTGGCCCAAAAAAGAAAAACGAAAATTTCTCCTTTTAAATTTAGTAATATATACAGGAGAAGGGGTTACTAGCCCCTTGCTCCCGGCATTTTAGTCGCCTCTTACAATACGCATGGCTTACGGAGGAAGAATTCTGTTCCACTTCCCCATGGAGGTAAGAGGAAATAAACAAGAACAAGAACTAGAAAGAAAATAGAAGAAAACCCAGAGGGGTGTGTATATATATGCTCGTACATATATGTGTAGTGTGACCTAAGTGTAAGTAGAAGTAGCAAGACGTACCTGAAATCTTGCATGTTTATGAGACAGAAAAAAGACACCAGCAATCTTACCATCATGTAAAACAAATACAGTCTTTCATTTTACACTCGCTTGGCAGGACGGTAGTACCTCCCTGGGTGGTTGCTGTCTACCAACCTACTACCTAGGAGAGAAAGGACTTATTTATGTAAAATCAATATGTACCATTACACTCTTTCCAAATTAGCATGCTAACATAAGATGAGGGAAAAATTCATAGATATGCTCAACAGAAAACTAACTTTACCACTCACATCCAGCACAATTTTTAAAAATTTTTCGAAACAGTAGGCATACAATGTATCTCAAACATATGTGCTTGGGGATCACCTAAAGCAAATTGCTTAAAACCAATTGTGGCTCTACAAAAATATGTTGTTAAAATGATCACTCAATCAGATTGCAGACAACACATACTGCTGCTATTCAGAAGTCTAAATTTATTCAGCATTCAAACCAGCTGTACTTACTACTATGCATTCTGTATGCACAGAACACTTAACACAAATACAAACTGACTAACCTCTTCTTAAGAAGCTGCAACAGAATGTTTAGACACAACACAAGAAAGAAATTTCTACTTAACATCCCACATATTTGACTCAAAGTAGAAATTCTAAGCACGTAAATGGTCCAAAAATATGGAACTCACTTCCAGAAGCTTCTGAAGATTTTCCATTTGTTTACTGCTCCAAAAATATTGTGTAAAAACACCTATAACTGATATAAGTCATTAAGATTGTCTCAGCTATATCCTTCCCTGTCATTATTGTTTAGGGTTGCTATTCCCTCATGTTAACATTACTGTTATACTTTTTTATTAACACATCGGCAGTTCCCACCAAGGCAGGGTGGCCTGAAAAAGAAAAGCTTCCATCACCACTCACTCCATCACTGTCCTGCCAGAGGTGCACTTTCACTACAGTTATAAAACTGCAACATTAACACCTCTCCTTCAGAGTGCAGACACTGTACTTCCCATCTCCAAGTCCGGCCTGCTGGTTTCCCAAGATCCCTTCATAAATGTTACCTTGCTTACACTCAACAACATGTCAAGTCCTAAAATCCATTTGTCTCCATTCGCTCCTATCAAACACGCTCATGCATGCTTACTGGAAGTCCAAGCCCCTTGCACACAAAACCTCTCTTACCCCCTCCCTCTAAACCTTTCCTAGGCCGACCCCTACCCTGCCGTCCCTCCACTACAGATTTATACGCTCTTGAGGTCGTTCCAATTTGTTCCAACCTCTCTCCATGCCCGAACCATCTCAGTAACCCCTCCTCAGCCCTCTGGATAATAGTTTTGGTAATCCCGCACTTCTTCCTAATTTCCAAACTACTGATTCTCTGCATTATAATCACACCACACATTGCCCTCAGACATGACATCTCCACTGAGTCAAGCCTTCTTGTTGCAACATTCACCACCCTCTTTGCAACATTCCCCTCTTTGCTTTCATGGATAATGTTCTTTGTCTCCACAGACTCCTCAGTGCACCATTCACCTTTTTTCCTTCATTAGTTCTATGAGTCACCTCATCTTTCATAAACCCATCTGCTATGAAAAACAAAATTTTGTTACTTTCAGCAATTGGTGTTGTGCATTAAAACTCTTTTCAGGAAAGCAAGTTATGTCAACCCTAGCATTCACATGATCAAATGTGAGCTTACAGTGTTTTATTATTCTAAGTTAGCATTTAGTTAATTTTAGGTTAGACTTAAGTTACTTTTAATTTGCTTTAAAATTCACTGCAGTAGCTGTCCACGTATGCATCTTCATGGTAATTTTTGTATGATGCTTTTATGTAAAAGCTCTTAAATCCCAATAGCACCACCTCACCCTCCTATACCTTCCTCTGGTACCCCCAACAGCACCTCACATTCACCCCAGATTTATACACCCTCTCTATCAACCTGTTTTTCTTCACTATAGTCTATGAGTATAAAATCCAAGTATAGCTGGTATTGTTTTGGTCATCCTTCTTTAGCCATAAAATTAAATTTTGAGATTAGGGATTGAAATTTGACTTGCTAGTTTGAAATAATAGTTGTGTCATACTTCTGCAGAGTAAGAAGAGTATGTGGAATAGTGAAGATTGTTATATAGACTGTGTTTACAAGTTGGAAATTAGCAAGATCATGAGAAAAGAGAAAATGTTATATAAAAGAAAACAAGGAGAATAGGCAAATTGCTGATAATATATTGCAGGTACAAAGAAAATAAATTTGCCAGCTAGTCCTACATTTTACTTCCTTTTTTTTTTTCCTTTTTTCCATGTAAAGTGGTGGGGACCACAGCACAACCTATATACCTTTTTGTTTTTGAAAGATTATACAGTTGTTCCTATAAATTTCAGGTCTCCATATTTGTGTATTTCAGTTATAGTGTGGGATATATTTTACTGAGAGGCAACTAGCAAATGATTAAATTTTCCACTGTTTTTGTGGCTTAATGGCTCATGCCAAAATCTCTTATTCTAGCCATTATTTTTTATGAATGTCAGTATTTATAAGATTAGAGCAATATACAGTATTACAGAAACAAAACAGACCCAAATCTGAAATAAAAAAATTCTGCTGGCAAAACATTGGATCATTTGTGGTTTCTAGTTTTGCAGGACCCCTAAGAATGTAACTCCATGTGAATTTGTATATGCATTTGTACATCCTCTCAGCATGCTTTCCAAAATGAAATATGATAATCTTTAGTATTTTGTATGTATACAATATGAACATTAAAGTAATATCAAATTTCTGAATTGTCAATTTTCAGACTGGATTACAACACCTTTGACATCCTTACTGATGAGGAAGTTCGACAAGGACTCAAGTCATACAGCAACTGGCCCACTTATCCTCAGGTAGTACATTAGACTCCTCACTCATATGATTCTCTTACAATACGCCTTTTCTCATTCTCACTCAAATTATTATTCTTGTGCTCACCAACCCATTACCTTGGAGGCGAGTCTTCATCCAACATAACACCAGGCAGGTACCTGTCCTGGCCTCAGGCAAGGCTGCAAGAGTAGAAGAACCATTGGAATTGGTCTTAGGTCTCACAGATGCTTCTGAGCCACCCTACTATAAAAGCATTGGACAGATTTTGTCAACTAATACAGTGTACTCCATGAGTGTTTGTTGAAGGTACTTTTATTTGCATTTTATATAAATTTTTTTTCAATTTTGTTGTACAGTGGAAATAGGGCATAAGCATTCACCATCTTTGGTAGTCCATGACTCGTATTGATAGGTGCATGTGTGAGCTTGTGATGACACTGAGGTACACTACAAACTTCGCCACGAGGGTCAACGAATAGCTCTGCTGCAAGGCAGAACATGGGACTAAAGTCTCATTTAATGCCCATATTTAAACTAAGCAAATATATTGTTAAGAGCCTGTCTTACTCAATAGTTTTATCAGATTAAGTTGAGGGTTCCTAAGTTTAATTTTTTTAACATAAATGTTAAATGAAACAAAAACTTGCTGATATATTGCCTTTACTTTTACAGATCTATGTGAAGGGGGAGCTCATTGGTGGTCTGGACATCATCAAGGAGCTTCAGGCATCAGGTGAACTCATGGGAACTTTGAAAGGAGAATAATTATGTAAGAAAAATATTTCTCTTCAAAAAATCAAAAAGGTAGATCCATAATCTTTGCAAATACTTTACGGACACATGTTAATGATGGAAACAAAAATTAAGTCCTGCATGTTACCAAGTGGAAAATTATAATGTTACTTCGTGTAGAGTTACAACCTCCATAAAAAGGTAGAAATTAGGAAAAAGTTATGTGATTTACAGAAATAAAATTCTTGAAATACTAAACTGTTTTAAATTTATAATTTATTCATCTGATTTCATTCTTGAGGTTGGCCTGATATGTTGTATATTTTAATTGACATCTATCATCAAGTTGTACCTTTTCATTGTTGGTCACTGATAATATAGGGGTTTTCCTAAGATTAAACACTCATTTTTTATTAAACTATCTTACGTTGTTATATTAGAGGTTCTGTCTGGTTCATCTTGAAGTCTATACACTATATATCATGAAATAATTGTGGTGATGATGAAAGCTTTTTCTTTCTTTTTGGGTTACCCTGCGTCGATGGGAAACAGCTGACTTGTTAAAAAAAAAATTGTGGTGTGTGTGTGCAAGCACAAGCTGTATTTGTAGAACTTCACATTGTGAATTAATATTTTTTTTTTTTAATGCACTGGTCGTCTCCCACTGAGGCAGGGTGACCCAAAAATAAAAAACGAAAGTTTTTCTTTTTACATGTGGTAATTTATACTATCTTCTTTCAATGCACCGGCCATATCCCACCGAAGCAGGGTGGCCCAAAAAAGAAAAACAAAAGTTTCTCTTTTTAACTTTAGTAATGTATACAGGAGAAGGTTATTAGCCCCTTGCTCCTGGCAATTTAGTCACTTTGTACGACTTGCATGGCTTACAGAGGAAGGATTCTTTTCCACTGTATGTCATAGAGGACTTTTGAAATACAGTGGACCCACGGTTAACGATATTTTTTCACTCCAGAAGTATTTTCAGGTGCCAGTACTGACCGAATTTGTTCCCATAAGGAATATTGTGAAGTAGATTAGTCCATTTCAGACCCCCAAACATACACTTACAAACGCACTTACATAAATACGCTTACATAATTGGTCGCATTCGTAGGTGATCGTTATGCGGGGGTCCACTGTACCTCTTTTCATCAATTGAATAACAAAACTAAGTTTTTCACTTCATGTAATGTGGAATTCAGGTTCAGCACCTTTCAGGGATGTTACTGCTGTGTTAAGTGGATAAGATTAACTAAGGTTTGGATTTTTGACCCAGAGGGTTAGCCACCCAGAATAACCCAGTAAAGTCAGTGAGTCATCATGGACTGTCTGTCTTATTTCCATTGGGGTCCTTTAATCTTGTCCTCCAGGATGTGTCCCATAACAGTTAACTAAAACTCAGGTACATAATTGCTGCTATGTGAACAGGGACAGCAGGTATAAGGAAACATGCCCAGTGTTTCCACCCATGCTGGGATCAAACCACGGACACTCAGCGAGTGCATTATATCTTATATTGTTCCATCTCAACTTTGTTTTTCCACACAATTCATTTGGTTAGCCATATCTTAATACACCCATTTTTTCTCTTTGAAAGAATTAAATCATTCATTCCTAATTTACACTTTAAGTGAATGCCTTGATATTGGTGAATGGCTCATGATCCAGGAGGTAGGAGCTACCCTCCCATTTCCTGGATCAGATGAGTTTAGTGTTCCCCTGTGAATGTAATAATCATATTACTTTTGGAATAATGAAAAATTACGTAAGTAAATTATGAAAATATTTGAAGTTCCAAGAAATGATAGAACTAGGGTGTTGTGTTAAGGAAAAAAATAAATTTATTAATACTTCTTTATTCAAAATGATTCTCACATACTCAAATTTGAGTATAATTATAAGGGACAAAGTTGGTGCACTTGGAAAAGTGATAATAAGGCTGCAGTCTGCAACAGACTGAAAAGCATTTTGGCAATGTTATTGCATACAGCAAACTCCAGTTAATTGAACATATCCATTATTCAGAAACCACCTTAGTCACAACACATTTCTACCATAGAATTTCTAGTTCACAAATTACTCTTGAAATATGTATACAGTTACTTTCTAACTGCTGTACATCAGCCATTTGAAGGCAGTGCCCATGATATAAAATTCTGTACGCAAGGCTGCATCGGTTACTTGTTCGTGTAACTAAAGTTTACCTGTTGTTGTTTTGCACTTGAGTTTGTGTGTATTATGCAATTTTATGTATCCTTCAAATGTGTTGGATAATCCATTGCTAATAACACTCGAGATGAGCAAAAATCAGTTTGGCATTGCTTGTGCATGCTTGTGGAATTGTCATTAAAAATATGAGAGAAGGGCTCAGGTGATATTGTCTTATGTTGGAAACAGAATTCAGTCATTCTAAGGAAGAGTGGTTGTAAAAGATGGTACATAGTTAAAATCCAAGAACAGAGTCCAAGTGTAGAGAGATGGATTAAACCTTCATACCTGTAATTATGAATGAAAAATTAAAGTATGTTTCCCCCTTTTTTTTTTTTTTTTTCTACAAGTCGGCCGTCTTCCACCGAGGCAGGGTGACCCAAAAAGAAAGAAAATCCCCAAAAAGAAATTACTTTCATCATCATTCAACACTTTCACCTCACTCACACATAATCAATGTTTTTGCAGAGGTGCTCAGAACACAACAGTTTAGAAGCATATATGTATAAAGATACACAACATATCCGTCCAAACTGCTAATATCCCAAACCCCTCCTTTATAGTGCAGGCATTGTACTTCCCATTTCCAGGACTCAAGTCCGGCTATATAAAAATAACTGGTTTCCCTGAATCCCTTCACTAAATATTACCCTGCTCACACTCCAACAAATCGTCAGGTACCAAATACCATTCGTCTCCATTCACTCCTATCGAACAGGCTCATGCACGCCTGCTGAAAAATTGGATATCAAATTGGGAAGGAGGAGTATGGAAGAAGTGAATGTTTTCAGATATTTGGGAGTTGACGTGTCAGTGGATGGATTTATGAAGGATGAGGTTAAGCATAGAATTGATGAAGGAAAAAAGGTGAGTGGTGCATTGAGGTATATGTGGAGGCAAAAAAAGTTATCTATAGAGGCAAAGAAGGGAATGTGTATGAAAGTGTAGTAGTACCAACACACTTATATGGGTGTGAAGCCTGGGTTGTAAATGCTGCAGCGAGGAGGCGGTTGGAGGCAGTGGAGATATCCTGTCTAAGGGCAATTTGTGGTGTAAATATTATGCAGAAAATTCGAAGTGTGGAAATTAGGAGAAGGTGTGGAGTTAATAAAAGTATAAGTCAGAGGGCTGAAGAGGGTTTGTTGAGGTGGTTTGGTCATTTAGAGAGAATGGATCAAAGTAGAATGACATGGAGAGCGTATAAATCTGAAGGGAAAGGAAGGCGGGGTAGGGGTCATCCTCGAAAAGGTTGGGAGGGAGGGGTAAGGGAAGTTTTGTGGGCGAGGGGCTTGGACTTCCAGCAGGCGTGCATGAGCCTATTCGATAGGAGTGAACGGAGACGAATGGTATTTGGTACCTGACGATCTGTTGGAGTGTGAGCAGGGTAATATTTAGTGAAGGGATTCTGGGAAACTGGTTATTTTTATATAGCCGGACTTGAGTCCTGGAAATGGGAAGTACAGTACAATGCCTGCACTATAAAGGAGGGGTTTGAGATATTAGCAGTTTGGAGGGATATGTTGTGTATCTTTATACGTATATGCTTCTAAACTGTTGTGTTCTGAGCACCTCTGCAAAAACAGTGATTATGTGTGAGTGAGGTGAAAGTGTTGAATGATGATGAAAGTATTTTCTTTTTGGGGATTTTTCTTTTTTGTGGGTTACCCTGCCTCAGTGGGAGACGGCCAACTTGTTAAAAAAAAAAAAAAAATTATATTAATATATATGCTTCAATGTAAACACCTGATCTACACATCCCCTACCCACTCTAAAACCTCCTTGCTCATCCGCAATTCTATATTCTGTCTTACCTCTAATTCTTTCAATAATAACCCTACCTTACACTTTTCCTGGTATACTCAGTAAACTTATTCCTCTATAATTTTTATAATCTCTTTTGTCCCCCTTCCCTTTATATAAAGGGACTGTACATGCTCTCTGCCAGTCCCTAGGTACCTTCCCCTCTTTCACACATTTATTAAACAAAAATACCAACCACTCCAACACTATGTCCCCCCCTACTTTTAACATTTCTGTCATGATCCCGTTGGTTCGAGCTGCTTTACTCCCTTTCATTCTACATAATACCTCACGCACCTCCCCCACACTCACATCCTGCTCTTCTTCACTCCTAAAAGATGGTATACCTCCCTGGCCAGTGCATGAAATTACTGCCTCCCTTTCTTCATCGACATTTAAAAGTTCCTCAAAATATTCTCGCCATCTACCCAATACCTCCATCTCCCCATCTACTAATTCCCCTACTCTGTTTTTAACTGACAAATCCATTTGTTCCCTAGGCTTTCTTAACTTGTTTAACTCACTCTCATCCACTCTCCTTTTGCACTCTCTCACCACTCTCTTCATCTTTCTTTTACTCTCCATATACTCTACTCTTCTTATAACACTTCTGCTTTGTAAATACCTCTCATAAGCTACCTTTTTCTCTTTTATCAAGCCATTACGTAAGCCATCGTAATGGCTTGATAAAGCTCCTGGAGAGCGAAACATTGCCACAATAAAATGTCACACTAGTTACACTTGCGTCCTTTTACTTTACATACCTTCATTACGTGTTATATCATACCTTGTATATTTATTTATCCTCTTTTTCATAAAATATTTATTACTTATTACCAAACCTCTTTCTACACACGGCTCAATTAAAGGTTCCCCATTTTCATTTACCCCTGGCACCCCAAATTTACCTACTACTCCCTCCACAACATTTTTACCCACTTTAGCATTAAAATCCCCAACCACAAGTACTCTCATACTTGGTTCAAAACTCCACATGCATTCACTCAACATTTCCCAAAAATCTCTCTCTCTACTCTATACTTCTCTCTTTCCCAGGTGCATATACACTTACTATAACCCACTTCTCACATCCAACCTTTATTTTACTCCACATAATCCTTGAATTAATACATTTGTAGTCCCTGTTTTCCTGCCATAGCTTATCCTTCAACATTATTGCTACTCCTTCTTTAGCTCTAACTATTTGAAACCCCTGACCTAATCCCATTTATTCCTCTCCACTGAGGAATTAATACATTTGTAGTCCTTATTTTCCTGCCATAGCTTACCCTTCAACATTATTGACTCTAATCCCATTTATTCCTCTCCACTGAAACTCACCCACCCCCTTCAGGGGGTGGGTGAGTTCCTCAAAATATTCTTACCATCTACCTAATACCTCCATCTCCCCATCTACTAACTCCCCTACTCTGTTTTTAACTGACAAATCCATACTTACCCTAGGCTTTCTTAACTTGTTTAACTCACTCCAAAATTTTTTCTTATTTTCATTAAAATTTCTTGACAGTGCCTCTCCCACTCTATCATCTGCTCTCCTTTTGCACTCTCTCACCACTCTCTTTACCTTTCTTTTACTCTCCATATACTCTGCTCTTCTTATAACACTTCTGCTTTGTAAAAACCTCTCATAAGCTACCTTCTTCTCTTTTATCACACCCTTTACTTCATCATTCCACCAATCACTCCTCTTTCCTCCTGCCCCCACCCTCCTATAACCACAAACTTCTGCCCCACATTCTAATACTGCATTTTTAAAACTATTCCAACCCTCTTCAACCCCCCCACTGCTATATGGGTTTTTATCCACCTATTGGCTTTTTGCTTTTTCCACCCAAAGAAGCAGCTCAAGAAATATATCATCCTGCCAGGTATCTGCATCACACATGATATCTTTACCATTGAAGACCAGATGGGCCAGTTTATTTTTTTACACAACAGTATGAGTTTGTCATTCTAAGCTTTTTAGCTGATGTTCCTCAACTAACTTGGTGAGTGAATACCATCTCTCTCTTCTTCTGTAACGTGGGGAAGTTGAAAACTCCAAAGTTGTATATGATGATTGTTTTCCATAAAATCTTGAATTAACCTATCAAATACAAATAATCTACAAATTTTAGATCAAACTAGATGTTTCAGGTTGTTCTTACCTATTACAATGTCAAACCAAAACATTGTTTAGTTTCTTCTCACTTAATGACGGAGTTCTGTTCCTAAGACCATGTCGTTAAACAAATTCGTCGCCAAGTGAGGAGCATACTATAATAGTAGTGAGTTTGTGTCAACCATCTTTGATATTGTTTTAATGTCACCTTTGCACCATTTATAGCATTTCTGGTATATTTTTAAATGTTTATACAGTAGTGTACTGTATATTGAAATAAACAGTAGAAGAAATCAGCTCTAATATACATTATTTAGGTATGAATACTGGTCAGAGAGCTTGTTGTAAGTCTGAGGCATTGGTAAACAAGTACGTCACTAAGTGAAGAGAGGCTGTAATGATAATAGTTTCGTCTTAAATTTGTGAGTTAGTTATGGATTATTCCAGTGAGGCTGTTGTGATTTTTATTCATCTATGATAGAAAATTTAGTTTTGTATTTAGTAGCCAGTCTTTTAAGGAATGTGTAAGAAATTATACAGCCTCTTTTTTTATGTAAGGGGACATTAAAGTAGCTCTTCTTTTCCTCCCTTACCAGCTGCATTTTTAATAGTATTTTCCTATTTTGTGTAATCTTATCTATGGTCATCCATGCTTACATTTTGTGGACTCTTACATGAGCTATCTTGTCTACCATAATGCTGAGAAAACCTTGTTGGACCCAGTGTGACAGTGGAGGTAGTAGATGATGTGGAGGTATCAGTTGAACCTCTGGAGGCCATTGTTCCTCGCCCTGGACTGTCATGCAGATTTTCCTTCCATCCTACTCTCTTAGTGCTTGAAGGCTCTACTTTACATATGTCAGGCGTTACTGTGGATAATGTTGGATCTTGGTATGGAGCATTCCCATATCCTATTTTACCGCTGATACTGTTATGTCTAGTGCAACCTTTACCAATGGCTCTTGATCTTGCATAATAAATAGGAAATTCGTGTGCACTTCCATAGACAATTCTATGAGGCTGTGGTCCCTGAAGTTGAGTGCTGCTGCAGTCACTATTTTGACAACAGATATCCGTTTGCATTTCCATAAAAGGGTGGGGGCTAATATTGTGCGTGCTGCTGGGGGTGTAGTTATGAGCTGAATGAGAGCGCTGGAGGCTGGTATTCTGCGATGTTTTCAGGCAACTTCTACGTGGCTGTAGGGTGACATATCCCAGAGGAACATCTGAAATCCATAGTTTATTGAACCATAAAATCTGTTACAAATTTAAAAGGTATTATTGAAGTATTCTGGAAGAGTAGCTAAAAATATTTTTTAAGCAAAATCTGATATTAAAAAATCTCAACATGCAGTACATTTTGCATATATGTGATATCACCTCTTAAGATTTATACATAAGAACATTCCCTTTCAAGGGAAGTTTCTTGATTCTTGTGAGGGGCTCTTTATCCAAGGAATTATGCTTGTCTTCCTCCTTCCATTCCCCAGGTGATGTATGACCCCTTTATAATATAATAATATCATGACTCATGAAATTGTAATAACACAATTGTAAACAAACCATGAAACGGGTTGGGTTAGCACCCATGGCGAATGAGTCGTAAAACTTACATTTGTGGTCACAGTGGGGGTCATGCTAACCTCTGTATGGTGTGTACAAATATACCTAGTTGAATGAATCTTATTGTAGGGAGCTGGCCCAGTGGGTTATACAATGGCCTGGAGTTTTATAACTCACTTGCCTTGGGTTCAAACCCCACCCGTTTTGTGGTTAATAATAATATACAAGAATATTACCTTTTTTATAAAGACCTTATGAAAAGTCTGCATATATAACCTGACTTCCAGATATTAATGCTATATAATCCATATGGGTTTAGTGCTTGTTTTTTAATATAATTAATATAACTTACCAAAGCAGAAAATATCTCTTATTATATAAGTAAGAGTCTAAAAATCTTTGACTCCCATACAACTAGGTTCTCGATTTCATGATTACCTGTTTGTCACTGAATATTCAACTAGTTGTATTACAAAAAGGAAATCTATTCACCTGTAATTAATGACTGTCTACAGGTGACATCACAGCATCCTGGGCTAGATGTTGATAGCTGAGAGGGATTCAAACTGGAATGTAATGTTGACATATGTGCTTGACTAGGTGGTGATGATTGTGAATGCTTGCAATATGGCAAGCTTTGTTGATATTGGTTATGTTGCTCTTGCTCTAACTGCTGCTGGATGTGAGGTTGGCCATGATATATAACTTGTGTGGTTTGTCTTGGTGGTTGACAGGGAGAAGAGAGTGTTGCATGCATGTGTTTTGGTGAGAAGCCATACGAATCACTGCTTCGCTCAGATGATACAGACCTTTCATCATCTTCTGAAAAAGATTTAAGCAATTCTTTCTTTTGATGTGAAGAATGATGACTGTTGGAGGTCATTGGGCATACATCTGGTTTCAAGGAAGGGCCTGTTGTGCCAATTTCTGTTAAAATTAGTTTTTCTTGCTTTCGGGGACTTGTAGAAGCAAGGATGCTAACTGTGCTTTGGAGAGGTAATTCGCTCTTTTCAGGAGGAATTCTATCACTCTGAACATTAATTCCTCCATTCAGTAGGGGACTTTTGGTTCTAGTACTGGGATTGGTACTTTTCAGTGAATGTGGTGTGGCATGTGGTTCCGGACATTCTGTGATGTGTGGAGCAGTGAGACTGGATTGATCACTTTCATCCACTCTTGTCTGACACTCGAGTGACTGAAAAATAAGCATACTCTATGTCAGGGGAAGTTTATGAAGAACTTTCTGGAAGAGTTACTGCATATTATGTGGCTTGTCTGGAATTTGGTGATTTTGTGTCAAAAGGGTTACTTGACAACACTTGGAAAATAGCACACATTGTGACACTTTCAAAGGTATTCAAATTATAGGCCTCTTTCACTGTCAAGCATTATTTTAAAAGTTCTGGAAAAAGATATTAGGATAAAATACTGTTCTTTATGGCCATAGACATATATGAATTATTCAGTTGATTTTTTCAGGCTTATAATTGAGCAATATTAAAAGTTTATTGCTTTGAAATCATGTCTTACCTTGTACTCAGGAGGAGGGACATCACTCATTGATGTAAGGGGCAGTTCATCACAGTGGCCAGCATCTCCAAAAGTGGGTGTGTATATGTCTAAAGTAGTCATCTTGCTTGAAGATGCTAAGATAATTTAATACACATTTATATAGTGTATGGAATTGTTTGTAAGGCATATACTTTAATGCGTTGCATCTCTTAAGTGATGGAGAATGATCATAATATTATTTATGAATAATGAAGGTGAGTCTTTGAAATAAAGTGAAAATATAATGCTGGAGTTTAGAAGATTATTTGTTTATGCATAAACATTGTTAATTATGAATATAAGGTTTTAATAGCAATTCTGAGCTTCTTATTTTATAAATATAATGTGTTCTACACTAGTGTCACAACTGGGTTAGATAACCAAGGACTGAGTTTGGTGCATTGGAAAAATGTCTCATTATTTTGTCAGCTCGAAGTTTCACTTTGGCAACTGAACTGCTGAAAGTTAGGTTATTATATTAGAATTTCTATTAACTTTTACTTACCAGAGTAAAAAGCACTTGTGTGTATAGCATCATACGTAACTACTCTTCCAGGCAACTCGGTCTTTTTTGTTTCAGAAGCAGAAATACACCACATACATTATTCTCATACACCATTCTCCACCACAATCAGATCTTGCACTTTTAAATCACTTTTGGACAAAATCTTATACATTTTCATTTCAAAGGAAATTTAGTTTTTGTACATAAATCATTACTGGCTCACTGTTGCAATAGCAGGTAATAACAGTCAGTCTACCACTTTCATTCACTTACTGTCCCAAGTTATCCCTTTCGAGTTGCACACAGCCATACGTACCCGCAATACTCATGATAGGCAGTTGCGGGTACACCGCCTACGTCCGAGACCAGTCCTCCAAGTTCTGAATTACCTGATATATTTCTTTTTATCGCTCGGTGTCTCAGAAAGCAAACAATTATTGAGATATTGAGGACAAGAAGGGCAGTTCCAGTGAGAGAGATGAGAAGCAGGATCAAGCGAGGTACTCGTGGCTGCTGACTGTCCACAGTACTGCCGCTGGCCACTTCCTCCATCATGCCTGAGGGAGGACACAGAAAAACAGAGATATTATATAATGGAAAGTTTACACGACTTCACTTTTAACATGTAATAAAGGTGTTGAGCAAATGATGGCAATGAAGCACTTAGAAAATATCAAGTACATAATTCAAGTGTTTAATAGAAATGAAAGAAATGCTAATGGAGTAATAGAAGAGTCAGTGTACAAAGATCAGGACTCTCCAAGGGACATGCATTGTTGTTAGTGAAGGCCTTTTGATCCAAAGAACTGGAGCTACTCTCCCTTTCCTTGGACCAAATCTGATTGCCTTTCCTCATGGTACTGTATATGGCCCCTGTGGGTTTAGTACTTTCCCCATTCCTCCAATAAAATAAAATATACAAATATCAAAAAGATGATAAACATCAAATAACAAAATAATGGTAGTACAGTACAGTACTGCATAACTAAATGTCAAGTAAGGAAACTTTCCCTCAAGGGAGGTCCCACAGTGCTGTGAGGGGCTCTTGATTCAAGGAATTGGACTTTGTCTCCACTTTGTTGGATCAAACATGATTACTCCCCCATTTTCCAGGTGCTGCATGATTCCTATGGGTTTACAGCATCCTCCTAAACATGGTAAAAAATAAAAGAAAACTGTTTACTAGATAAATTTTGCACCTCAGCCATCCTCCATCAAAGATTATGTGAATTATTTTATTTACATTACTCATGCATCAGCTGTCATGTGCAGACATCACATTATATAAAGAAAGGGGATTTATACCAAGGAATGCTTTTTTTATATAAAATGAATCTCTTCAAAGGGATTTCCTTGCTGTTAGCAAGGGGAGGCTCATGATCCAAGGAATTGAAACCTCTCTCTCGGACTGCCTTGTGGGGAGGAGTATTGAGGAAGATCATGCAGATATTTAAGTTCTATGAAAGACGAAGTGAACATTAGAAACACGAAGGGAAAGATGTAGCATGTGGTATGACGAGGCTTTATTGGAAAGAAAGAAGTTTATTAGAGGCAAAAACGAGGAATCATGTATTAATGTTGGTAGAATTACCGATAAGAGGAATCGTCTCAAAACTGCTAATTCTCTGAATGACCCTTGTGGGTTTAGTGCTTAGTTCTCATTGTAATGCTACTAATACTATTTATTGTCTTCGGTCTGAAGAATCCTGGTTTGCAGGTGTAATGTTTTGTCAATAAAGATACCAAAGTGTTGCAGATGGGTCTTATTATCTTGATGGTATTGTAGACAACCAATAGTTTGTTTTGTGCTTTTGAGTGTGAATCAAATGGGATTGTACATAGTTAATGATAAACTTTATTTCTATAAGAAATGATTCCCCCTCAAGGGAGGTTCCTTGATGCTGGTGAGGGGCTCTTGATCTAGGGAATTGGATCTGTGCTCCAGTTCCCTGAATAAAGCCTGAATACCTACTATCATCCCCACCACAGGTGCTGTATAATCCTATGGGTTTAGCACTTCCTCATGAGTATAATAAAAAATGGCTTATAATTGGGAAGGAAAAGGCAATAATACTGACATACTTAAAATAAAGCCCCTGGTTTTATAGATCATTTTGGGCAACCTTAACTTATAATTACTTAAGGATAGTATTTGTTTTTCATAATCATTACTCGTCAATGTATACTTACTTAAAACCAACATCTGTCCTTACCAGGTATAGTTATTGCTGTGGGTGGTGAGCTGTAGTCTGAGTAGCCTTTATCATTATAAGCTGAAATGCTGAAGGAATACTCAGTGCCAGGAATTAGACCTCTGATGGTGGTAGTTGATGAGTTGCTTCCGGGAATATCCACAAGCTGGCAATGAATGAGACAGGAAATAGTAATAATCTTATACTATATTTAAACAAAATAATAATAGATACTGTACACAAAGTGAGTATGTGTGTGTGTGTGTGTTCACCTAATTGTACTCATCTAATTGTGGTTGTAGGGGTCGAGACTCAGCTCCTGGCCCTGCCTCTTCACTGACCGCTACTAGGTCCTCTCTCTCTCTGCTCCCTGAGAGTTATCATACCTCGCCTTAAAGCTATGTATAGTTCCTGCCTCCACTACATCACTTGCTAGACTATTTCACTTCCTGGCAACTCTATGACTGAAGAAATACTTCCTAGCATCCCTTTGACTCGTCTGAGTCTTCAACTTCCAATTGTGACCCCTTGTTTCTGTGTCCCCTCTCTGGAACATCTTGTCTCTGTTCACCTTATCTAGTCCACGCAGTATTTTGTATATCATTATCATGTCCCCCCTAACTCTCCTGTCTTCCAGTGTCGTCAGGCCGATTTCCCTTAACCTTTCTTCGTATGACATTCCCCTTAGCACCGGAACTAGCCTTGTTGCAAACCTTTGCGCTTTCTGTAATTTCTTGTGTGTGTGTGTGTGTGTGTGTGTGTGTGTGTGTGTGTGTGTGTGTGTGTGTGTGTGTGTGTGTGTGTGTGTACTCGCCTAGTTGAGGTTGCAGGGGTCGAGTCATAGCTCCTGGCTCTGAAAAGATTTATGCCAACAGCATTTGGTGTTCCCAGGCGGTCACCCATCCAAGTACTAACCAAACCCAACGTTGCTTAACTTCGCTGATTGGACGAGAAGCGGTGCGTTCAACGTGTGTGTGTGTGTGTGTGTGTGTGTGCGTGTGTGTGTGTGTGTGTGTGTGTGTGTGTGTGTGTGTGCGTGTGTGCGTGTGTGCGTGTGTGCGTGTGTGCATGTGTGCATGTGTGTGTTAGCACTTACTTCATATTCATAGGCACCAGTAGCCTGGTACTTTATTTTGAAGCCAGTAGGTTGTGCTCCAAGGTTTTCACTCATCCACGTCACGACGGCAGTGTTGGTAGACACAGTTGTGATCTGCCATTAAAATTATCAAGAAATTTAAAACTTTATATTTCGTCACAAATTTTTATTATTATAATTATGGGGAAGAGCTAAACCCATAGGATTATACAGTGCATGTGGGGGGGGGGACAGAAGGCATTCAGGCCCAATTCGGAAAACTGGAGCACAGATCCAATTCCCTAGATCAAGAGCCCTTCACCAGCATCAAGGAACCTCCCTTGAAGGGATTGTGTCACAAAGAAAAAGTTTTACCCAATTACTTAGCTTAATCCCCCCCATCCACTGATTAGTGGAAGGAGGATTTAATCCCCCATCCGCTGATTAGCGGAAGGAGGATCAAGCCTCCACCACTCACTGGGCTGAATAATTCATAAGGGTTTAACACTTTATGTAACTAAATCAATTTGATCTGGCTTTTTATTGTGCTTTGCAATGCCAATTAATTTTTTAATAAAATGAGGTATCAAACTTCCCCTTCTTAAGCACTAAGGAATTGGAGTGTTAAGTTGAAAATTAAATTGATCCTCACATCGTCACAAAAATAACCCATAAAGTTTTTTCACAATTCCTTTGAGCAATAAGAAGTTTAGATTTTCATTTTCATTTAACAGGTCACAACAAAATCAGAAATAAAGCTTAATTCAATTATATTTTTTTACAAGGCTATGCTCGAGTACATTTTTTGGGATAGTAGACTAATAGATGTTTTATAAAGATAAGAGCGAGACAAATCTCTCTAGAAACGACTGGCTGGACACGCCACTTCACCAGTAAACTCTACGGATGTCACAACCCTAGTTTCAATTACTTATTTTCCAGGTTTACATTCAATTCAATTCAATTCAAAGTTTATTCTCTATAAGGATTACAATGCTGAGTTTACAGAAATTTGGTTATTGTTTGGTTTACATGTAGTAAAATTGTGATTACCTCATAATTTGTAAAATATTACAAATTATGAGGTAAGTTGGTATTATGGCTAAGTGACTAAATACTAGTTTGTGAGTCTAGCAATGTGAATGCTTTTGTTTTGGCACAGTACATAGTTTCAGCATTGGAGTATCACAGGATTCATTATTTTAAGACTGAGATTAATATTTCTGTTTATGGTCAAATGAGTGAGTGAGTGTAAGTGTGAACCACCAGGTGGTATTCGTGTAGTTAGTTGACGGGGTGTATCAGGGAGATAAGATGTTTTCTAATGGTAGTTTTGAAGGTGATGAATGTGTCTGCTTG
This sequence comes from Cherax quadricarinatus, assembly GCF_038502225.1. Taxonomy (NCBI): domain Eukaryota; kingdom Metazoa; phylum Arthropoda; class Malacostraca; order Decapoda; family Parastacidae; genus Cherax; species Cherax quadricarinatus. The sequence continues at coordinate 2,519,180 of NC_091319.1, forward strand.
ACTGGGTTGAATTCTGGATCCTAGGCTTCTTGAAGGTGTTGATTTACAGCTCCTGTGCCCCCTCCAGGGTGTTTATTTGCATATTTTGAGGGTGTTAAGCTATAAGTGCTAGGTTTCTTGAGTGCTGAGCTAAAGATCCTCTTGAGAGAGTTCACTTCTCTCTCCAAGGTATCTTACAAGAGTTGAGCTGCAGCTCCTCTGCCTCTAAAAGATTTTGATCTACAGCGAGGAACTTTTGATCAAAAGGAATTAGACATGACCTTCCTTTCCTCGAATTAAACCTGACTGCCTCCCGTTACTAATTTAGCGTCTCCCAGCTCACATAACATTACTCCCAGCAGTACTTACATTGAAGAATCTTGGAGGAGACGGAACCACAGGAGAACTGAGAGTGAAGATCACAGTGTAGGAGCCGCGGGAGTTGTGTGCGGTACAGCTGTAGTTGGTGTAGTCGTAGATGTTGATGTCTCTCATCTCCAGCATTGATGACCACTCAATCACTCGGTCCGTCAACTGGTAACAATCAAAGTTATTGTGATTATAATTGGCAGGGTTTATTAGGTTTTAAATTCTATTGATTATATATATATATATATATATATATATATATATATATATATATATATATATATATATATATATATATATATATAGAATATATATATACTATATTTATTTTCCAGAGCATCTGCATACAAATTCTATTATATTATTTTATATTTTAAATGCACTAAACATTTCCTTAAAGCCTTAACATTCATCATTCTGGCCAATGTTTGGTGAGTATTAGTGTAGGAGTATGTAACGTCTATGTTAAATTGTTTAATATATACTTTTAGCAGGAGCATTTCTCACATGAAACCATAACCTCTTTTAAAAGCGGTTCTTTTAAAGGAACACGAAAGCCAACCCTCAGCGTTCAACGGGACCTGTGTATATATATGAAAGAGTTCAGTTTAACCTGCGGGACGTGGATGGAATACTTTTTGTTGTTAGAAAGCACTTGTCCTTCACTGGTGGCCCATCTGAAGATTGGTGCTGGTGCTGCTCTCACACGACAGTCCAGGCGTGCTGTAGCTCCCACTGCTGCTCTGGATGGCCCTACCACTTCTTCAGTATTCTCAGGCGCTTCTGTTAAGTGATGACAGCAAGTTGCAAGTTATCTGAGATACCTGTAAAGATATATCCTAGGAAACATTGCTTTATTGTGATCCCGTGTTATTTAAATGGGGTGTGAAGTGTAGCTGGGAAAGGCCAGTGGATGCTGACCAACTGACTGGTTAACACCCATATCAGGTGATGGTGTTGTTTCCTAACAAATAATCCAGTCATAAGAAGGTGATCGATAAGAGTCTTGAATCAACTATAGTTCCTCCTAAAACCTTCAGTGGTCATCAAATAATCAATACAAAAGTTTTCAGTTAATTGTTAAATTATCTATCTTGTCAGTGCTCAGTCCCACTGCAAATTATGATCTCCAAGGGAATTTATGTTTTAATTTTGGAATTACGCTATTGATTTTGGTTGTATTAAGTTCGTTCTACACCATAATGATAAAGGGGGCTAAAAACTGCCTACAAAACGGCTAATGTTCAGACATTTGTACAAATAATTAGTAATTAACTTATTACGTCACTAAATTCTCATGATATCTTCATCGATGCACAAATACTGAATCAATAATGAATCTTTTTGTGAATATTTTTTATTTCTATTTCCATTTACTGGCTGATGAGAAGGTAACTCACGCGTGACCACAACAGCAGTGGAGGCAGGAGGTGAGGAGGACACAACATTGGAGGCATAACACAAGTAGATGCCAGTGTCATCTCGCGATGCCCACTCTATCACTAGACGAGCTTCGCCCATGCCCGTGGCAAGTAAGGTCGCTGAGCTGTGGTTACAACAACCACTGTGAGTCTCCAAAATTCTACACAAACCACTGCTAATGTGGCAGAATGAAACACGAATTTATCTTTGTCTAATCATTGTCGGGTATAACTATGCCGTTTTCACCAAGATACACATGTCTACCTAAAGTATATACACGGCAAGATTGTTCTTAATATTTCTGTTATATAAAGTATTGTGGTATGAGAATAAGCCAGTGTACATATAAACGTTCAGATCCTAGTTTTCCCGTATTCATTTACTAAAAGCAACAGATTAGATCAGTGATTCAATATCTGAGACACATCTGGTGTTGTCAGTTGCATCCTGTACAGGTGAAAGCAGCTCACCTGGTGTTATCAACATCTCTGGTCCAGGTGATGTTAGGTGTTGGGTTGCCAGTTGCTGAGCATAATATTGTGGCAGCTCCATCCTCATCTACCACCACTCGCTCGGCTGCCATCACATCCTCTGGTCCATCTATTGACCACATCCACACACTCAGTCATCTCACTATGCACATAATTCTTTATATTTGTCATTGGTCTCAGTCATAAGAAAATAGTTACATTATATGCAAGATTTAACTTTAAATTGCGCCTTATATTTCTGTTACTCTGTATGACTCAAACTATATGATTAATTTGTGAACACGACTACTACTACTACTACTACTACTACTACTAATAATAATAATAATAATAAGGGAGCAACTTAAATATATTAAAGCATATTAATCAGGAATATCCTGCGACTACAATTATGCAAATAATGGAGTTAATTCAAACCATACCACAGGTGGGGATAGAACCCGCGATCAGAATCATAAAACTCCAGACCGACACGCTAGTTGCTGGGCCAGCTGTCTTCTATCCATGCCCGTGGTATGATTTGTTTGCAATCGTGTCATTACGAGTTAATTCAAAGCTTGGAACACTCTCTGCCATTACTACTATCACCATAAAATATAAACATGTGAAGACGGACACAAGACGTTGATGGTGAAGGATGAGTTGAGAGCAGAGTTGTTAGCTCGAGCGACCACCGTGTAGTTGCCAGCCTGGTGACGGTGTACCTTCCTTAGTCGTAGTTCCCCGCTGTCTCCACCCTGGTCCTCAGTCTCCACTGCCCCGGGACCACGCCACCAGCTGTACCTGTGCACCTTTTTGTTATTTAACCTGCTATGCTCATTAATAAAGTCGTGTTGAAGCCATATGCATATATTTTAGGAAGCTTTGAAAACCCAGACGAGAGCTTCCACCCACCCCTCCCATCCTGTGTGAATCACGGCAGCCACAACGAAGAGTTGAATTTAAACCACTTTTGTGTTGAATGACTAGTGGAACCTTAACTAGTCTCATAACTTTAGTATTTCTTAAAGTATACAGTTTTATACAATTCTTCTTCACAATAAAAACTTATATAAGTGATAGATGACAGGTCTCAGGTTTCTAGTGTTTACTGATAGAAGCAATGACCTGTCATGTCAGGAGGAGAGGCACAAATCAGAACCTGTTCATTATTGTGTAGCACTCCTCTTAAATTTCATGAGTTATGTGACGTTCAGGTTATCATCTATTATAATGCAGAGGAGCTATGTAGTACACAAGATATAAAAGAATTATACCAGGCGTCACTACGTGACAAACAGCACTCTCGTAAAACACCATTCAGTGCTCAGGACACATAATTTTAACTTTCTCTCTACTTATTACCTTTCTTACTGATCTATCCTTCCCCATTCCACCCCCTCCCCATGATTCCCATCCTTGAAATGACCTAACCAATAAGAATATGTTTAAGTCCTGCTAATACCTTAGACTATCAAAAGAAAGGGCAAATAGGGTGCAAACTAACATAATTATCTAAGCACGCTGAGGAAAATGAGCGACTATAATCAAAATAAGGAAAGTGAGCATTCATTATTTAAACAAATATTGAGAAATTATATACACGGTCTCCTGAGCTTGGCCTCTGATAACCTTCCACTTCGACTGCTGACTAATATTAGATTTGACAAAACCTTCTTCTTGTGTAGTTACAGTTCTCCTTCCTATGTACGTTTTAAAAAATGTGAATTTAAAAGTAAACATCAGGTTTGTGTGAGGTAGTGTCGAAGGAGTGATGTCTTACCTGACGGGTCCAGGGTTGGCAGTAGCCTGGGCGCTCAGTGTGAGGTTGGCACCCTCAAGTACGTCCAGCACCCCTGACGGAGCCAATACCCACATCGCCCCGTCTGCAGCCAAATAATTACATCGTTAGAACATAAGGTTGGTATATATGGTAATATAAAAGGTTAGTGCACCTAGATAATACCTACGATTGATGTATGATAGTACAATCATGCACATAACGAATATATATGTGGGTAGTAGGTGCGGATGGTTTAGGTACATTATACCTCTGTACATTATTTGGTGCTTGTCTGTTTAGTGTTGAACTATTAATGTTTAGATTGAGATTATTATTTTAGCAAAGAAACTACATGATTAGCCCAGTGTTGGATTATAAACAGTTATCAAAATTACATTAGTTATATTTTATACTGTTACTTTTAATTATCATGCAGACTATATGTATATGTGAAAGATGCATATATTCAATAAAAATAAGTGTTTTTTTATGCATTGTTTTAACAAATCCTTAGACTATTGATTAGAAAAAAAGATTTTCTGTTTATACCCTGGAGACGACATGTCTGCATCATGCCCTACTGTACTAAACTTATTTAGGCACAGGTACACAGAAGTACAATTATCGTGCCTAGTAACGTATTTGTAAATTGTCAAGGGTAACCCCCCAAAAAACTAAAGTGATTTATTTTCTCTGGGGTCCTTTGGAAGGACAAGCAAGCATGTAATACAGTCACAGTGCCAAGATCAAGGACAGCAACACTTAATCTGAGAGAACATTTAAAAGAAGGGCTGAGGGAGCAGCACAGAGAAAGGGAGCTGAGTGTGCAACACATAAGCAGTACGAGAGCTGAGAAAAATTTAGACAAAAGATAGATAAGCTAGAAACATTTATGTAATTTGAGAAAGAAATAGCTGAGTAAAAAGCCGGGAGCAATAAGAGGCGAGGCAGAAACGGAAACAGGGAGAAACAGGAGCTGGGAACTGGAGGAGAGCACATAATAGGAGTTCAGAGAAGATCAAGAAGACGTGAAAGAGAGCAACACAGACGCAAGACGTTGAGTGTGATGTTGTTAGAGACGGCGGCTCCTAAGCCGTTGTCCGCCTCGCAGCTGAAGGTTCTTCCGTTGTCCTCAGCGGCTGTCTGCACCCTCACCTCGGACCTGTAGGACACAGGAAGCTGCGGTTAACACAACAGAGGAAGCTGCGGTTAGCACAACAGAGGAAGCTGCGGTTAACACAACAGAGGAAGCTGCGGTTAACACAACAGAAGAAGCTGCGGTTAAAGAGGGCATAGGAAGCTACACCTCAACACGGTGTAGGAAGGTGACATTAACCAAGGGAGAAGATCAGAAAAAAAAACTTGATATTTCGGTCCATCCTGAACCGTTTTCAAGTCGTGAATAAATAAACAAATAAATAAATAAAAATAAATGAAAACCAGTGGTGGGAGATGAAAAAACAACAAAGATTAAGTCAAGTAATATGTGTGATGAAGATGAAAGGGTTTGGCAGTTTACTAGAACTAAGAGAGACAAGCATCAACAGAAACGAAGCTGATATTAATATTTTTGTCAGAGATGTGTGCACATAACTGCTAAGTTAACAAGACTGTGTGAAGACTCAACAGAAATAAAGCCAGGTTTGGAAGGTGATCAGCTTGCGGACTGGCAAAGGTCTCTCCCCTCTCAAGAAGGGTGACTCCATGCTGAATAAAAGGTCGTGATTGTATTGATTGTATTGATTGTACTCTTCCCTGCCTTTGATCAAGCCTGAATGCCTACCATTACTCGCTGCTCTCCACTATGAGCATAGGATATTACCATGAAAATAGGGAAGACGAGACAATGAAGTGCAAAACAAAAAATAGGAACTTCAGAGTTGGTAAAATGATAAAAGAGGCAGAGAGCGCGAAGAAAGAGAGAGAAGAACACGGTGAAAGTCAGATATATAATTTTGATAAGTTGTGATTAAAGACACATAAGCAAACACTTAGGATATATATGGAGTGAACAAGGTCCGGGGACCTTCAGAGTCGGCAGACAGAGGATCAGAGAGGCAGAGTGCGCCAAGGATCAGAGAGGCAGAGTGCGCCAAGGATCAGAGATGCAGAGTGCGCCAAGGATCAGAGAGGCAGAGTGCGCCAAGGATCAGAGATGCAGAGTGCGCCAAGGATCAGAGAGGCAGAGTGCGCCAAGGATCAGAGAGGCAGAGTGCGCCAAGGATCAGAGAGGCAGAGTGCGCCAAGGATCAGAGAGGCAGAGTGCGCCAAGGATCAGAGAGGCAGAGTGCGCCAAGGATCAGAGAGGCAGAGTGCGCCAAGGATCAGAAAGGCAGAGTGCGCCAAGGATCAAAGATGCAGAGTGCGCCAAGGATCAGGATAACTAAAACACTCGTCTTTACCAATGCTGCATGATAGGAAAAGTAAAGAATATAATTACCATTGTGCATAGGCGGCAATGAACGGATGAAAAAAAGTCATTCACACAGCAGTGGAAATGAAGTAGGAAACTAAATTCCAGTTCGGTATAAAACTTGATATAGAGAAAGCAAGAGGAATATTAGCAATAAATAACAGAGTTGAAATAGAATAATTATAAAGCCAGATGCATGTATGAGGGATACTGATGTCGGTGAATGGCTTTCGATCCAAGGAACTGGATATACTCTCCTCTTTGTTGGATCAAACCTACTTACCTCCCATTTCCCATGGCCTGTTGGAACTCTACTGATTTAGAGCTGCTTTGAATATAATAATAATAATAATAATAATAATAATAATAATAATAATAATAATAATAATAATAATAATACCAAAAAGTGGAACGTTTAAAAATATTTTCACGGCTCTACTGACGTCCTTCAGCTCAGGATAATACATTGCAGTAATTTGCATATGCAACCCATCTGTGTGATGCAACATGACAGGGGAAACTCTAACCACTTTTCTCTTCACTGGATCAGATCTAATTACCTTTTATTCGGTAAAAGCTCTATGGCTTCTACAGGTTTAAAGCTTTCCCAGGACTATGGTAATAATACTATCAGCCGTGGATAATTTAATCAGTATAAGGAGGATCAGGAGGGGCCAGGAGCTGTGAATCGACTCCTGCTACCACAACTAGATGAGTACACACACACACACACCATCAGGTGTACATATCCAGAGGCGTACAACATATATCAAAGTACATCATATGTACAGTTTATATAAAAAAACTGCAATTATCTCTATTAAAGTCTTCTACAGCAACTGTTTATCCAGTCTGTGTTCCCAAGGCTCTGTCTATTCTGTCTGCGTTTATCCTGTTCGTTTTCCTAAGCCTGTGATCATCTACGTTCCTGAGACTGTTTATCCACTACATTTCTGATAGACTCTATCCATTATGTGATCCCGAGGCTCTGTGTACTACCCATCCTCTGCATTGAGGCTCTGTTTACTCAGTATTCCTGAGACTTTCTCCACTCTGGGTTCTGAAGTAAACTTTTGATTGCTTGAGAGCTGGGGCTGCTGGCTGTGTTCTCGTGTCTTGAACAAGTTTGCTACGGGAAATGGAAGTTGTCCCGTAAGTCAGGAATTATCAAGACACTGACACACGTAACATCATCACTCCTGATACCATTCGTCGTGTTCTTGTTGACTGGATATCTCTTCTACATTCCTGGATCACTAGTAACTGTGCTCACCTTGACCGCGTTTTATGAGTAAAAGCCTTTTATTGTTGCTTTTTTTTCCCACTTGGTTCCAGACTCATGGAAAACTTTGTGTTTACTCAGTTATATTTGACAAAGTCCTTTATCCAGGGAAGAATAAAACAATACCTTGACTAGAACAATACACAAATAACCCTTATGTAGGAGAATGAAACATATGACGATGTTTCGGTCCGACTTCGACTATTAACTAGTCACCATTAACTAGTTAGTGGCCCAGTCCAGACAGAAACGTCGAAAAATTTCATTCTCCTATGCGAGGGTTATTTGTGTATTCTTTATCCAAGAAGTGAAGAGTTGTCATTCTCTTTCTCAGATCAAGCCCGACTGTCATTAGTTTTCATTACCTCCGACTCTACATGACCCTAACGGCTTTAGCACTCCTCTATGAATGTAACTGCAACAATGAACAACGGCAATCCAATTTCGCTCAACTCTCAAGGCGATACTGAATGATCCAGACTGACCTACCGTTATGTTGTGACTAATAATCTAACAAGCAAAATGACTGGTCAGTCTTACAACCTTCTGCTTACATTCAGTATAGGTACGTGGAAGTACACGGACGTATATGGAAGTACATGACCATACATGGGAAAGACAGACAGCAGAGGACTTAGAGAGCCACAGCGAGGCTGTCTACTGAGAACTATCTACTTCTACCTGTATTAAGAACTTTCGTGTATTATTTAGGTGTGGGACTTGGAGACAGGAAAGTGAAATTATGTAGATAACCACAAACTTGAAGTAGATAACCACAATTTGCAAGTAGATAACCACAACTTGCAAGTAGATAACCACAAACTTGAAGTAGATAAGCACAATTTGCAAGTAGATAACCACAACTTGCAAGTAGATAACCACAAACTTGAAGTAGATAAGCACAATTTGCAAGTAGATAACCACAATTTGCAAGTAGATAACCACAACTTGCAAGTAGATAACCACAACTTGAAAGTAGATAACCACAATAGGTAACAGATTTCTTGCAGCTATATCCTCTGAATTATGTCGGAAACGATATTGGAAAAAAATTACACGTGGAAAATATTTTACGAATTATTAAAAGAATACATCGATGTACAATTAAAAAATATATATGTACATAAAAACGAAACTGAATATAAATGAGATGAGAGTTTAGATTTTTGAAGTTAAATTTTGTAGTTGTGGGTGAACCCCAACCCACCTGTTAGTGAACCCAAACCCACCTGTTAGTGAACCCAAACCCACCTGTTAGTGAACCCAAACCCACCTGTTAGTGAACCCAAACCCACCTGTTAGTGAACCCAAACCCACCTGTTAGTGAACCCAAACCCACCTGTTAGTGAACCCAAACTCACCTGTTAGTGAACCCAAACCCAGATGTTAGTGAACCCTCAACCCACCTGTTAGTGAATCCAAACCCACCTGTTTATGATACCACAACCCACCTGTGAAGGATGGTTTTTCTATTTACCTGCGAAGGAGGTTCCACACCGCATCTGTTTAGGGTGCCACAACCCACCTGCTTAGGGTGCCACAACCCACCTTGTTACGGTGCCGCCGAAGAGTCCGTGTGTGTGAGTGACGGTGGGGTGAGCCAAGTGAATGCCATGAGAGTGCCAAGTGATGGTGGAGGGAGGCACACTGGATGTTGTCTCACAGACAAGGATAGCCACCTGTCCAGCATCCACCTTACTGGGGTTCACCCAGCCAGACACTTCCCACGGTGCGACTGTGGAGACAACACTTGTGTGAAGCTAGGGAAGGTAGGGAGGAGGGAAAGAGGGATAGAAAGAGGGATAGAAAGAAGGAGGGAGGGAGAGGAAGTGAAGGATGAGAGAAGAAAAAGAAGAGAACCCACTCTCCCTACCGTAAATTTCTCGAAAAGGCAGCAGTAACATAATACATAGGATCTGATGGAATTAAATCACTTCTGTGCAGTCGTGTAGGTTCCCATTCTATCAACATTAACTCCAATTCTATTACTAAGAGGATTCTTTAAGGTTTTTGTCAATACTTCATAGAGAAAGAGAAACAGTTTGCCTGCTTATAAAATTCTAGTAAATTATTCACTATTATTAATAACTGGAGGCTAATTCGATGTGTATATTAACACACAATAAATCATTCATTGTAGGAATGAAGCCAGAAGCTCCAGTGAAGTGTTTCTGGGAGACCAAACTACCAGGTGGGAGACCGCACAACCACCTGGGAGACCCAATTATCACCTGGGAGACCCAACTATCACCTGGGAGACCCAACTATCACCTGGGAGACCCAGCTATCACCTGGGAGACCCAACTATCACCTGGGAGACCCAACTATCACCTGGGAGACCCAGCTATCACCTGGGAGACCCAACTATCACCTGGGAGACCCAACTATCACCTGGGAGACCCAGCTATCACCTGGGAGACCCAACTATCACCTGGGAGACCCAACTATCACCTGGGAGACCCAGCTATCACCTGGGAGACCCAGCTATCACCTGGGAGACCCAACTATCACCTGGGAGACCCAGCTATCACCTGGGAGACCCAACTATCACCTGGGAGACCCAACTATCACCTGGGAGACCCAACTATCACCTGGTAGACCCAACTATCACCTGGTAGACCCAACTATCACCTGGGAGACCCAACTATCACCTGGGAGACCCAACTATCACCTGGGAGACCCAACTATCACCTGGGAGACCCAACTATCACCTGGGAGACCCAACTATCACCTGGGAGACCCAACTATCACCTGGGAGACGCAACTATCACTTGGGAGACCCAACTATCACCTGGGAGACCCAACTATCACCTGGGAGACCCAACTATCACCTGGGAGACCCAACTATCACCTGGTAGACCCAACTATCACCTGGTAGACCCGACTATCACCTGGGAGACCCAACTATCACCTGGGAGACCCAACTATCACCTGGGAGACCCAACTATCACCTGGGAGACCCAACTATCACCTGGGAGACCCAACTATCACCTGGGAGACGCAACTATCACCTGGGAGACCCAGCTATCACTTGGGAGACCCAACTATCACCTGGGAGACCCAACTATCACCTGGGAGACCCAACTATCACCTGGGAGACCCAACTATCACCTGGTAGACCCAACTATCACCTGGTAGACCCGACTATCACCTGGGAGACCCAACTATCACCTGGTAGACCCAACTATCACCTGGTAGACCCGACTATCACCTGGGAGACCCAACTATCACCTGGGAGACCCAACTATCACCTGGTAGACCCGACTATCACCTGGTAGACCCGACTATCACCTGGGAGACCCAACTATCACCTGGGAGACCGAACTATCACCTGGGAGACCGAACTATCACCTGGGAGACCCAACTATCACCTGGGAGACCCAACTATCACCTGGGAGACCCAACTATCACCTGGGAGACCCAACTATCACCTGGGAGACGCAACTATCACCTGGGAGACCCAGCTATCACTTGGGAGACCCAACTATCACCTGGGAGACCCAGCTATCACCTGGGAGACCCAACTATCACCTGGGAGACCCAACTATCACCTGGGAGACCCAACTATCACCTGGGAGATCACACAAACACCTGGGAGACCAAACCACCAGCCACTCTCATTTTTCCTTCTGTCTTTACTCAAAGTTCTGTTTGTATTCATTAGCGCGTTCGTTCGTTAGCTAATGAGCAGGTAAGATCTCAACTTCTCGCGGGACAGGAATGAGCTCAGCTCCCAACGTATCCCCGAGAGAGTTTAAGAGCTACGCTCAGAGCTCATCGGGTGATCACAGTGCCTGAACTAAGTGTTCCAGATTGTACCAGGGAGGTTACGTTCACAGCACCAGGGCAGTGGAAGACCTGGTGAGGTTGTTCCAGTCAGGGAGGGACCACCTCAAGAAGAGACTGGGGACCCTCATCCTCAGTAAGATTATTCAGGTATACAAAAATCCAGTTACATAGATTATCATGGAAAACAACTGCGGGGGGAGTAGAATGTTGTTTTGGATCCTGTATCGCCTGGTTTGCGATATTTGCTTAATAGATCATGCACAGCAGCATGTGTAAGAACGTAGGATAACCCAAAAAGTCAGAGTGACTTATTTCCATTGGGGTCCTTTGCTGTGTCCACCGGGTCCTCAGAGACGAGAATAAACTTACTTCAGGGAAAACTCAAGGTTCTCCCTAGAGATGTTTGAATATTTTCTTTTACTACTCCTTATATTCTATGTGAACTTTATAAACAAAATACATTAGCAAAAATACAATGGGAAAAAGAATATAACTGACATGTCAGGTCCTACATCTCAAATAGTACATTTCAAAATATGTATATATTAGTCTGAATGCTGGTGTTTAAAGGTACAAAAAATATATGGAATAAAAACCCTTAATATTTTACATTATTTTCACGTATTTTGAGTTTCTAAGGATTTTTCTAACTAGGTGAGTACAAATAGGAAGCGCGTCTGTCTGGCGCTCCGCAGACGGAGGATCAAGCCTCCACGTCATGCGCTGAATGATCCCCATGGATTTAGCGCTTAACATAAATTATAATATAAAAAAAAAATAAGGATTTTTCTTTTTTAGAAAATTTAAAGTTTCTTTCTAAAATATAGTTAGTTTCAAAAAGGATACTTAGAGAGAACTCACAGTTAAGGGAGATGGTGACGTGGGCGGCCATGGGCGTGCTGGTGGCCGGGTTGCTGACCTGACAGGTGACCTGTTGACCGTTGTCTGCAGGCATGACTTGGAAGACGGCTCTCGCCCGGGTCACACCGCCCTCAGTCACCTCCAACTCTGACCCCACCTTCTTACCTCCCTTGTATATCCTGAAACATTGTCATCTTTGGGAAGCTGGTGTGTAAGACACTCCAGTCCTGCTAGATGCAAGATTCTCAGAAAATTAAATACCCTAGTTCTGCTGGAAGTTCCATATATGAAGTTCCAGTTCTGCTGGAAGTCCAATATATGAGGTTCCAGTTCTGCTGAAGGTCCTATATATATATATATATATATATATATATATATATATATATATATATATATATATATATATATATATATATATATATATATATATTTATATATATATATATATATATATATTTCAACAAGTCGGTCGTCTCCCACTGAGGCAGGGTGACCCAAAAAAGAAAGAAAATCCCCAAAAAGAAAATACTTTCATCATCATTCAACACTTTCACCACACTCACACATTATCACTGCTTTTGCAGAGGTGCTCAGAATACAACAGTTTAGAAGCATATACGTATAAAGATACACAACATATCCCTCCAAACTGTTAATATCCCAAACCCCTCCTTTAAAGTGCAGGCATTGTACTTCCCATTTCCAGGACTCAAGTCCGACTATATGAAAATAACCGGTTTCCCTGAATCCCTTCACTAAATATTACCCTGCTCACACTCCAACAGATCGTCAGGTCCCAAGTATCATTCGTCTCCATTCACTCCTATCTAACACGCTCATGCACGCTATATATATATATATATATATATATATATATATATATATATATATATATATATATATATATATATATATATATATATATATATATATATATATATATATATGAAGCTACAGTTCTGCTAGAAGTTATATCCTGCATAAGAAGTTCCAGTTCTGCTGGAAGTTATATCCTGCATAAGAAGTTCCAGTTCTGCTAGAAGTTATATCCTGCATAAGAAGTTCCAGTTCTGCTGGAAGTCATCAAGATTTGGGTCAATGATTTTCCCTCACACAGCGCTGGATCCAACTGTGTTAAAAACCCACCATCAAGACCCCATCAAGACCTCATCAAGACCCCATCTAAAGAACCCAGCTCACATCTTCAGCCTCACTGATATATAATAAATAATTTATAAGATTCACAATTAAAGTATTTTCATATTTCGCCGATTTTTATTTCCCTGGTGGAACTAAGGTAAAAAATATACGAAGTTGAATATCTGAGGGAAAGTAGAGGTAGGTGGGAGGGTAGGTGAGGGGAAAGTAGAGGTAGGTGGGAGGGTAGGTGAGGGGAAAGTAGAGGTAGGTGGGAGGGTAGGTGAGGGGAAAGTAGAGGTAGGTGGGAGGGTAGGTGAGGGGAAAGTAGAGGTAGGTGGGAGGGTAGGTGAGGGGAAAGTAGAGGTAGGTGGGAGGGTAGGTGAGGGAAAAGTAGAGGTAGGTGGGAGGGTAGGTGAGGGGAAAGTAGAGGTAGGTGGGAGGGTAGGTGAGGGGAAAGTAGAGGTAGGTGGGAGAGTAGGTGAGGGGAAAGTAGAGGTAGGTGGGAGGGTAGGTGAGGGGAAAGTAGAGGTAGGTGGGAGGGTAGGTGAGGGAAAAGGAACCTAGGAGGGTTGGGAGGATAAGCACCTAGGAGGAGTGGGAGGATAGGCACCTAGGAGGGGTGGGAGGATAGGCACCTAGAAGAGGTGGGAGGATAGGCACCTAGGAGAGGTGGGAGGATAGGCACCTAGGAGAGGTGAGAGGATAGGCACCTAGGAGAGGTGAGAGGATAGGCACCTAGGAGAGGTGAGAGGATAGGCACCTAGGAGAGGTGAGAGGATAGGCACCTAGGAGGGGTGGGAGGATAGGCACCTAGGAGGGGTGGGAGGATAGGCACCTAGGAGGGGTGGGAGGATAGGCACCTAGAAGAGATGGGAGGATAGGCACCTAGGAGAGGTGGGAGGATAGGCACCTAGGAGAGGTGGGAGGATAGGCACCTAGGAGGAGTGGGAGGATAGGCACCTAGGAGGAGTGGGAGGATAGGCACCTAGGAGAGGTGAGAGGATAGGCACCTAGGAGGAGTGGGAGGATAGGCACCTAGGAGGAGTGGGAGGATAGGCACCTAGGAGGAGTGGGAGGATAGGCACCTAGGAGGAGTGGGAGGATAGGCACCTAGGAGGGGTGGGAGGATAGGCACCTAGGAGGGTGTGGAACTTAAGAGAGAAGTGAAGTAAGGAATGTGTAAGGGAACGAAGAAAGATGTGCGAGAGATAATGAGGAAGGTAACAGAGGAGAAACTTAACGAGGGTGTAAGAAAGATGGAGCAATTGAGAGAGGTGTTTGAATGAAGGGCGAGAGGAAGTGAAAGAGAGAAGAGGGAGGAAGAGAGAGAGAGAGAGAGAGAGAGAGAGAGAGAGAGAGAGAGAGAGAGAGAGAGAGAGAGAAAATGAGTATTCAGATAACACCGAGGAAGTATGGGAGAGAGGGAAATGAGGGAGGGAGGAAGAACGGAAGAGATAACTGGTTATACAATAGACCAAAATTCACATGTCCATTTAAAACAATTAAAAGAATAATTTCGCCATGAGTGACTTTTTCATTGATAATGCAAAGACGACCAAGAAAGGAACATGTATAGTGTAGGGGGTAGAGGTGATATGAAGCGCGGGTAGCGAGTACTGGGTAGACTGGGTAGCAGGAGATGGTGTTACGTGATGGCTGTGTCTAGGTGGCATAGCAAACTGCAGAAGCTGAAGCTGCCTAACTTTTGTTAACTGGTGTTTGAGATTGCTATAAAGGAAGCTTCTAAGCATTTTCGTTTGTGCAGGTCACGTTCCTGGATGACCAGTGTTCCTTGTTGCCTCTGTAGTGAGCCAAGACTTCAGAACGTGACGGCTGAAATCAAGCATATTTATGGACACCAATTCTCAGCTGGAGAAACCTTCCTTTTGCAATTATTACTTGTCACACCATAAATATATATTCTTCCTTCCTGGATATCTGTATTATGAATGAAGAAACCACTCATAGCGAAGTGTTGCCTTTAATAAATGTTGTAACAGTAAGTGTAATCTTCTAGAGTAGAGACAAAAGTGAGGTACCCACGTCAGCGCTGGAGGAGGGTTGCCACCTGTGGAGGTGCACACAACACTCAGCTGGTCGCCAGCCACCACCTGCCGCCCCTCCTTCATTTCTACTTCCACCACCGGCCACCCGGGACGCTCTGACCAAGAAATAAAAACAAACATAAAAACATAATTAAACATTCAAGTGAAGCTCTGAACTCGCGTCTTATTCAGTGCAGAGAGTTGTGAGGTGAGGGGCTCGATTCTCCGTCTGCTGATTTTGAGGCAGACACACTACCTGGAGGCAGACACACTACCTAACTGTACTTACCGATCTGCGCTACGTGACAAATACAACCACTGAAAAATACACACACACACACACATATATATATATATATATATATATATATATATATATATATATATATATACATGCAGTACGCCAAGGGGGTGCGAAGAGCTTCGTACCACTGCAGTGGCTGCCGCTGTCAGAGCTGCTTCTTGATGATGCAGCCTCCGTACATTGTCCTCTTTCCTTAACAAACTAGCATCATCTTATTTCACGAGATGCCTGTGTTGTGTATCACATGCGTTGCTGGGATTGTGCTGGCTTCACGCATGGCTATTATTCCTTAATTTGTTGTTCCTGGAATCCAGCCAGTGCGTCTTCATGCACTGCCATTCACACCATGACACCGGGAACAAAACAGGCGTAATCATCGGCTTTTTTTCCCTTGAGAGCACACATGATTGCGAGCCCACGGTGGCTCGGAGATGAATGTGTCTATATTACACAAATATCCAGCCTCCTGCAATTCACTACCGCACTTCATCCGATCTCTATGGAGCTGAACTCCAGGCTGAGGGACTGACCCCCATCAAATACTTTTTCTCCAAGGTTGATAGACCGATTACATCATCTTTATTTCATTACTACTGCTCCCTTTATATTTGACTGAAGAAGTCTACTGTGTAGGCGAAACGTTTCATAAATAAAGATACTGAACTGTTAGACATGTGTCTTAATTTTCAACTCGTCGGTATTGTATGTTATTTTCAACAGTTTTTACCCAGCTGGGCTGAGGATTTCACCAGTTGTTTGCTAGTCCACTCCAGGTTCCTCTTAGATATATTTCCACTCCCCTCAGCATATGTTCACAACTATGTGAGGTTTAAGACATGCTCAAAGGCTTATGTAAGATAGATAAATTTCCAGAAAAATTCCTCATTGTGGCCGAGGATTCGAGCCCAAATGATACCTTTCTGACCTCCCAGCAGATCACTGTGTGATACTCACGACCACTGCACCAAAAACCTTTAATAATTAAACAAGCTTCGTGTGATCGTATTTGCTTGCATTGCTATTATTATTATAATCAAGGGGGAAGCGCTAAACCCGGAGGATTATACACCGCCTGGGGGGGGATGTTGAAGGCATTCAGGCTTAATTCGGGGAACTGGAGCACAGATCCAATTCCCTAAATCAAGAGCCCCTCACCAACAACAAGGAACCTTCTTTGAGGGGTATTTGCTTGCAACTCCTCTTTTCTGCAACACTGCACACTCCTGATGTGTTGAGTGCAACACGAAAGGCCTAGAGCTATCATTCAACTCCCCCCGCTTCCGTGGTTGTTTGCATCTTGTATCGCTTATTCACGATTTTTGCATTATATATATATATATATATATATATATATATATATATATATATATATATATATATATATATATATATATATATATATATATTTTAGAAAGACACGTAAGCAAACACTATAACATATTTATTAGAAAACGTTTCGGTCCTGGGACCTTGATCACTTCTAACGTCGGTATTTATTAAAAAGGTTTATACCATATATATATATAATCTCATTTTTCGGGTTCCCTACATATGAAAATCGTTTTCATGCAGTGTCCCATTTATTTCAATAATTCCTTTTCTGGGATATAAATTCGTCGTTTGCGATTCCTAGAATGAAATGAAGATTCCGATAATGAGAAAATAAGTGTTGACCTGAGTGAGATTACCACAGCATCTGACGGGCCCTGGACTGCATCTACCGCATCAAGAGTGTATGTGAAGGAAACTGAACGTAGTATAGGTCAACAGACGAGCCCTGTGGATAGCGTGTTTAGAGGTGCGTCTAGTAGTGTTGGGTGCGCTAAAAGTGCGCTTCGATCCTCCCAGCTGCGTTCTAGCGCATCCTCATGCGTCCAGAGTAGCATCACTAACAGGAACTATACCATCAAGAGTCGTTGGCTTTTTATTTCGCCAGTGGTGTGGGTCGCTCAGGCTCGCACAGAAAAGAACTCAAAACTCTCCAGAACTTTCACATTAAAATGCTAAAAATCTTGAGGAAAAGTTTTCTGTGGCGGCTCCACGTTTACCCTCGTTAAATGTTACACCTCAGCAATTATGAAGCAAGATGTTTAGTTGTTTATGAAGTGAATGAGAAATTACTGTGGGCAAGACGACATTATTCTTAGTGTGTGTGTGTGTGTGTGTGTGTGTGTGTGTGTGTGTGTGTGTGTGTGTGTACTCACCTAATTGTGGTTGCAGGGGTCGATACTCAGCTCCTGGCCCCGCCTCTTCACTGATCGCTACTAGGTCCTCTCTCTCTCTCTCTCTCTCTCTCTCTCTGCTTCCTGAGCTTTGTCATACCTCGTCTTAAAGCTATGTATGGTTCCTGCCTCCACTACATCACTTGCTAGGCTATTCCACTTCCTGACGACTCTGACTGAAGAAATACTTCCTAACATCCCTCTGACTCGTCTGAGTCTTCAGCTTCCAATTGTGACCCCTTGTTTCTGTGTCCCCTCTCTGGAACAACCTGTCTCTGTCCACCTTATCTATTCCACGCAGTATTTTGTATGTCGTTATCATGTCTCCCCTGACCCTCCTGTCCTCCAATGTCGTCAGTCCGATTTCACTCTACCTTTCTTCGTAGGACATATCCCTGAGCTCCGGAACTAGCCTTGTTGCAAACCTTTGCACTTTCTCTAATTTCTTGACGTGCTTGACCAGGTATGGGTTCCAAACTGGTGCTGCATACTCCAGTATGGGCCTGATGTACACCGTGTACAGTGTCTTACACGATTCCTTACTAAGGTATCGGAACGCTATTCTCAGGTTTGCCAGGCGCCCATGTGCTGCAGCAGTTATGTATGTGTGTGTGTGTGTGTGTGTGTGTTATACTAAATTTTATCGTAAAAACAGTTTTTGTTTACAGCTGGTTAGGAACGACAGTCTTGAAGCCTTATATAAAAACACGGGTTCACCCGCTACAAACCATGGGTTCATCTTCCCAGAAAACTTCTCACGGGTGTCACACAACACGGGTTCATCCTCCCACACAACACGGGCTCAAGAGCGCCACAAATCCGGATTCACCAGCACCACAAGACATTGGAATTACTGTCACGATTCATCTATACACAATCTCTTCAAATCGAACTATATCAGAGAACGAATACACTAAAAAAAAATCCTTTTCCACTGCGCATTCAACGGTAATCGAGGCTAAACGACGAGGGGAACTAAATTATACAACACTCTCGGTGTCTGGGATCCCTTGAGCGCCATGTGCTGATGTTGACAACTGCGATACGTCTCTTACCTCTTCCGGTATTGATGAAACACAACAATATGCTGCTGCTACGTTTATATTATTATTATTTACATTATTTCTTCCTTTATTGGTCTTAGGGGTCAGCGACCTACAAAGACGTTATTAGGTCAGGGGCTCCTTCCCCGTTTTAATCTTCTAGAAATATTTTCACCCGACAACCAGGAGAGGAGGAAATATGTGTCTGCCTGCAAATGAATGGTATATAGTACTGATAAGATGAAAGATTAGACAAGTGTGCTCTTTACCAAATCCAAGGTTGAGGGAATGATTACCTCAATTTTTGTACGGTTCTACTGTCTTTACATTATGCCCTTGAATTTGCATTGCTAAAGCCACTGGATGGCGAAACGTCTACAGTAAAGATACCCAGATGTTGCACATGTGTCTAATTCTTCATTATGTTTACCTTACTTAAGAAGTACAACGTGTCAGTGTAGTGTGGAAGTGTGGAGCGTCAGTGTGGGTACAGGGGATCATCAGAATATAGAGTAGCCTAATGTTAGGCTATCCTTGCCAGGAATAAAAAGTGTGTATTGTCAATACGGGCAGCGCGTACGTTATAAATGTAAGCGAGGCGCTCTGAGAGAAAGAGAGAGAGAGAGAGAGAGAGAGAGAGAGAGAGAGAGAGAGAGAGAGAGAGGATCCTCAAAAAATAAGTGTTGGCGATGTTTGGGTCATCGTCATGTAGAAAATTTCTTCTATACATGGAAGGTGGTTCAGCTCACAGAGACGCAGGAAAGGACGACGAGGAAGGTCGTAAAGAGAACAGAAGGTAAAAGAAGGCGAGATGGAGAAGATTCTGTTGCAAAAAACATGTCAAAGGAAACTGCTGGACTGTGTAAGGTTAGAGATGCGTTAGGGAAAGTTACGATGGATGTGGGACAGCTGAACGTTCTCACAGCGATTAGCACAGTAGGAGGAAGACCAGTCCGCAGTGGAAGGTTTAAACTTATGGGAAATAGCCAGGTTGGTCCACTGATTTTTGCCTAAAGTGTAGATATATCTTTCCCAGAGAGAGCAATGGCGCCGGATCCCGGAGGACCAAGAATATCTCTTCGAGCTCCGAGGTCGACTTCACGAGAGTATCAGCCTTGTCATTGATTAAGTAACCAGATCAAGGTGATGAGCATGACACATGAGTTTGCTTTATTAACACTGTTACGCAAATATCTCATTTGAGTCTGACTCCATCCAGTATAGGTATGTCTTACATGGAATCAGGAAGCTAAAGAGTCTGTCCAATTTTTCAAATAGTGTAGAATCTGTGGTTTAGTCCATGGCAGAGTTCGGCAGAGAAGACCGATATAAGGTTTGGTACACGGAACCTGAGGGAACATTCGGTTGACCTTATACTAACATCCACACATTTCACTTGTCCTGAAGCCTTCAGGGTATAGGTGGACGCGAGTAACGTAGCGGACGAGAATTTTTCTAAAGAGCTGATGTACCACCTCCAGCTCAAATTTATTTTTGATTGGGAGCCACGACGTACACAGTGATTTTTGGAAGGCTCCCAAATCGCTCGCTCTCTTTTCTTTCACCAACTTGTCTACCTCAGTTCGATGCTGGACGCTTGACAAAGACTAGAGTCTGACTCCCAGGGGCCTGCAATGATTCCAAAGAGACTACTGACCGTGTTTAACCGGGCTACAGAGTGGATGGTTAATTGATGATTTCCTGGATGTTATATTGTGGAGGAGTATTAGATAGAATACTTTAATCATTAAATTAGATACGAAATAAACTAAAATCTCAGTAGTATATACACTGAAACATCTCTCAGCGCACCTACGTTCGAACAACATAGATAAATACCTCTTTGTGAAAGTGCACTGACCCACAGATCAAAAATACACATCTCTCGGTATATATATATATATATATATATATATATATATATATATATATATATATATATATATATATATATATATATATATATATATATATATATATACTGAAATATGAGAACTGGTCTCATCCGCGGTTTCCAAAGATTATTGATGTTTTATCACGTATTCCAGATTTATTTGTTTACTTCCTGTGTAATCACAAACCACATTTAAAAGCGCCTTCCCTTAAAACTCTCTATGGGATCTGCTGCAACCACCCCTTTCCAGATTGCTCGACCTGGAAACCGTCTTCGAGGATGGAACGATCCCCAACAACCTGAATGGTCAGAGCCATTATAACAGGACTGAGAATCGATCCTTCACTACTAATTGTTCTAAATGGCACACACGAGGTATAACGCTTCATTTAATACACCATTTCCAAAGAGTTCATGACCTCTCATTTTTTTTTGTTTGACATCTCGAAGAGACTCGCAACTCAGTGGTAGAGCGTTCAGGGTCCAGTTGAAATAACCCAATTAGATTCTGGGAGGAGTGGAGACGCGGGACATGCTTCCTTACACCTGTTGTTCCTGGTCATTTAGCAATAAACAGGTAGTCTTCCCTTGAAGAGGGACTTACACTGTGGCGTATGGTGGGTTACTGTCACAGGGTTTGCGCTGTGCGTGATCCAACTAGCTGTGGGGTGTACAGTGCTGTCTCAGAACATCTGCCTCAGTATTGCATAACAGGGGACAGAAAAATTAGGTTCCCATTATGATCCATGATTGTATTATTGAGTGAGCTTAATATTCATGATGAATTTGTCATCTTTGGTGGGAGTGCGGTGCTCACCTAGCACACCCAGAATATACGTCACTGGAACAGGTGGAACAGATGTAAAGAAACTTAGCCATACGTCTCGCTCCGCCCGCGGACCAAACCCGGGTGTTTTCATTTATGAGCCGAACTTTCAAAACACTAGCTTATAGAATTACCTGTATCAAACACTTACTGATGACGGTAATGTGGTGTGTGTGGTTGAGGATGTGGTGGGTGACCTGGTGTGTGGCCAGGCAGTCTGCTGTGGTCTGACTGACCTGGTGTGTGGTGGGCAGGTGGTGGGTGAGATGAGATGTGGTCACCCATCCACCATCTGGGTCTTCCGTCACCACACCCGCCCCTGAACCACCTATGTCTGACCCTGCAAAGGGAAACGGAAAATGGATGACATGATTTTTTCCTAGAGAATTATTTTGTTTCCAAGTATTTTATTTAGCTGAGTAAAGCCAGGATTATGACTTCTAGTTTAAGGAAGACAGCAAAGCCATAATTTCCAGCTTATGGAAGAGAACAAAGCCACAACTTCTGCTTTGCTGGAGGGAGACAGCCCATAATTCCGTTGCATTGGAAAGAGATAGTCCTTAACTCTGCTGCACTGGGAGCATAAAGTACCTAACCTCTGCTGCAGGTGAAGCAGACAACTGCCCACTTCTGCTGCAGGTGAAGCAGACAGGTGACCACTCGCCTTAAGACGATAGGTGAAGTTGGCAGGTGAAACGGGAAAGGAAATCAGTCACCTTAAAGAAGCCAGGTGAGGGGTGGCAGGTGAAATAAGTGACAGGTGAGGCGACACAAGAGATCACTCACCTTGAAGGCGCCAGGTGAGGCTGGCTGGAGGGTTGGCAGGTGAGGTGACGCAGGTGAGGGTGAACAGCTGGCCTGCCGCCACCACAGTTGGACCTGAGATGGTCACCCGTTCAGGGGAGTCTGCCAGGTGCAAATTGACGTTAATTTTGTAGGAACCGGAATGTTTAAGATGTACTAGTAAGTGTGTGTGTTAATTAATATTTTGTCATTAGACACTTGGCCTACTGTGTGTGTACTCACTTATTTGTGGTTGCAGGGGTCGAGTCATAGCTCCTGGCCCCGTCTCTTCACTGATCGCTACTAGGTCCTCTCACTACTCCATGAGCTTTATCAAACTTCGTCTAAAAACTGTGGTTCCTGCCTCCACCTGACCAGCCGGGCTGTGGTTCGTACGTTGGATTGCGTGCAGCCAGCAGTAGCAGCCTGGTTGATCAGACACTAATCCACCATGAGGCCTGGTCACAGACCGGGCCGCGGGGGCGTTGGCCCCCGGAATTCTCTCCAGGTAAACTACGTCACTTGCCAGACTTTCACTTCCTGACGACTCTATGACTAAAAAATACTTCCAAACAACATCTAAGTCTTCAACTTCCAACTGTGACCCCTTGTTTCTGTATCCCATCTGTGTGTGTGTGTGTGTGTGTGTGTGTGTGTGTGTGTGTGTGTGTGTGTGTGTGTGTGTGTGTGTGTGTGTGTGTGTGTGTGTGTGTGTGTCTGTGTTGTACAATTTTCCTGGAGACTTACAATGTACAGTGACCGGGGACTTACAGTGTACAGTGACGGGGAGACTACAGTGTACAGTGACGGGGAGACTTACAGTGTACAGTGACAGGGGAGACTTACAATATACAGTGACGGGGAGACTTACAGTGTACAGTGAGAGTAACATTGGCAGTGAGAGGTCGCGGGAGGAGATCACTGGAGACGCGACACTCGTACACTGCTTCATCCTCTGCTCTAACAGCTCTGACCAGCTGCATCATGCTCACTACCCTCGATGGTCGTGTGCTGCTGCTGCTGCTGTCGTCAGCTGCGCTGTTGGGGCTGGTAGTTGTGGTAGTGGAGGTGGCGCTGGTGGTAGGCTGGTTCATCCTCACTAGGTGGGTGAGGGCCAGGTTGAGGGGCCGCCCGTGTCGATACCAGGTCACCCATGGGCGGGGCCGTCCACCCACCACCTGGCACACCAAGGTTCTCTGCTCCCCTTCCACCAGAACCTCACCTGTTGTGTACCCGCTGATGGCAGGTGGCCCAGGTGGGTCTGAAAAAAGGAGGCTAGATGGTGAGGTATTAAACAGGTGGCTCTGGTGAGTCTGAAAGGTGAGTCAGATGGTGAATTATCACTCAGGATTCTTCATTAAGCCAAAATAAGACTAAAACAAAGAAATTCAAGAAATTCATGTGTAAACAGTAGGTCTATGCACTATTCCTACTGTGAATATGAAAACGGTATACAGTACCGATAGGTTGAGAGGACAAGTGCAACAGTTAGGCATCTTCATTCCGAAACGTTTCGCCTACACAGTAGGCTTCTTCAGACGAGTACAGAAGAAGTAGCAGAAACAGTAGATGTGAAGACAATGTAATCAGTCCATCACCCTTGAAGACGTAGCTTTGAGGTGGTCAGTCCCTCAGCCTAGAGAAGAGTTGTGCTCCATAGTCTGAAACAATGTGAAGCTGAAGCAACAGTGTGGAGACTTATATACTGTCACAACTCTTTTCCAGGCTGAGGGACTGACCACCTCAAAGCTACGTCTTCAAGAGTGATGGACTGGTTACATCGTCTTCACATCTACTGCTTCTGCTAACTCTTCTGTATTCGACTGAAGAAACCTACTGCCTGGGTGAAACGTTTCGGAATAAAGATACCTAACTGTTGCATTTAGGTCTTACTTATCGACTAGGCCTAGTCTTTTTTTTTCAGTTTACAGTCATGGCTTCTTGTTGTTATTACTGATATTGCTAAGAAACCTTCTTTACCACGAGAGTTACAGTCCTCAAATTCCTCTCGATGTGTCCAACGCAGAGAAAAATATTAAAGACACTGCTTCCAAGGTAGTGACGCCGATCCCATTTTCTTGTAAAAACAAATCTTTGTTGTCCCGTTTTCGAAGATCTAGATTTCGTTTTCTAATATCTCGTTCCCATTTTCTAAAATTTTGTTTCCATTTTCAGTGATATTTTTTCCTAATTTGACTAGCTAGTTCATGTTTTCTAAGATAGTTTTCTCATTTTCTCTGTTCCTTTCCCATTTTCAGAGATTTCGTTCCCATGTTCCAAGTTCTCTTTTCTCACTAGGATCTTCCCCCACCCCCCTCCTCCCATTTCCACATATTTCCCTATTTTCTCAAAATTTGTAAAATTTCTCTCGAGTCTGCATATTCAAAAATGTATGTTCCCCAAATTTTGGTTTTCCATTCAGCTTCCCAGCATAAATAGTATCTCCCGTGTAATTTCCCACAGTGTTCAGGGTGCCTTCAATCTTCCTTAAAGCAACCTGGCACTACCATTGCTTAAGTATACCCCTCTACCATGCATGTCCTACCACCACCCATGCATGTCCTACCACCACCCATGCATGTCCTACCACCACCCATGCATGTCCTACCACCACCCATGCATGTCCTACCACCATCCATGCATGTCCTACCACCACCCATGCATGTCCTACCACCCATGTATGTCCTACCACCACCCATGCATGTCCTACCACCATCCATGCATGTCCTACCACCACCCATGCATGTCCTACCACCACCCATGCATGTCCTACCACCATCCATGCATGTCCTACCACCACCCATGCATGTACTACCACCATCCATGCATGTCACATCATCGCTCAAGCATGTTTAGCCACACGTCAGCTTAGGTGAAGGTCATATCTGTTACTGTGACCTTTACCTTTTACTCCAGAGGGTAAAACACGAAGGCAGTAGTAAGATTTCCTCTGGTAGGAAAGCTGAGGTCTCGAACCTCCGAACAGCAATCAGGTGCTCACTATCACTCAACAGCTCAGCTTAGCAGTAAGATATAAGTAACAAAATCGGACTCGAGAACAGATTATTCCGATTATCTGTATTCGTAACATAATTATGACTCAATGTTTTAGATGTTATGTTAATCTCCAGGGTTTATTACCTGGACCTCAGCAAATTCAATGTTTTAGAGACGATGGTATATAGAGGAACCTCAAACACGTATTGTTAAATAGGTTTCCTTCAGGGGATACATTGAAATTTTCGTGTATTCGTTAAATTCTATGAGTAACATCACCACGGGTGTTCGTGCTCACGTCCTTGGAAAGGCCTGGAGATATCAATTTAGTTTAGGTTCTGATTAGCTGTTCGTCTGGGTTTGGCTTGAGCCTGGCGTCGAGTAGGTTTGAGAGCGACGTAAACACTTCCTAGTTAATGACATTTTCTGGCAGACTCAGGAAGTAGAGAGTTCTGGCGTCTCTCCCTGTCTCTCCAGGTCACGTCGACAGCAATACTGGGGCACTGTCTCTCCCTGTCTGTCTCAGGTTACGTCGACAGCAGTGTGATGGCATTGTCTCTCCCTGTCTCTAGATTACGTCGACAGCAGGTGTCTTTGTCTTCCAGTCTACCTTGGTTACTTTGACAGCATTGTGAAGGCTGTCTCTCTTGATTACCACAAACACACACACACACGACAATATCAACATAGACGTTTAATTAATGCGAGAAAAACCTAGCTACCACTCTGGAATTTTGAGTGGTTGGCTGCCTCGGAGGAAGGTAAACTAGTGAACAAGTGCTAAACTAGAAACACTTAAAAGAACCTTGAGATTTGAAGACGGTGATATGAAGCGAAAATCTCCTCAGAACATTCGTCAGACCAAAACTAGAATATTCAGCCCAAGCTTCGTGACCGAAGAAAAAAAAATGGAACCAGGATGGTGGGGTCATTTCCTTTTTTTTTTTCTGTCAGGAGAAATGGTAAAGGTTCTCCTGACGAGGATCTTAAGTCACATGATGGCCATTTAACTGTATGAACAGTTAAGCCATTTCCTGGCTTAACTGTAGGAGTACAGGTGTTACAACAACTGAAGGAAGAAGTACAGGTGTTACAAATGAAGGAAGAAGTACAGGTGTTACAACCACTGAAGACGGAAGCACAGGTGTAACAACCACTGAAGGTGTCTGCACAGTAGGAAGCAAATCACCGAGGTGCACAGCATGTCAAGAAATAACCAAAACGGCATTCAGGAACCTTAACAATTGTAAGACTTGCCACATAATAAGCAGCTCCAGAAACTAAAGAAACTTCAGAGAGGTTCAACGCCCGACCAGTCCCGGTTATGTAGAGGATCTAAGAGAACAAAACTTGACAACATTAGATGAGAGAACTACCAACAGAGATGATAATGTGTAAGACACTCACATGTGACAAGACAGACAGATACAGACTGAAGGAAGGGGAGGAGGAGGAATTAAGGTCCCATAGATGCAAGTTTGAAACACAAACGAGTCACAAGAATAGAAAAAAAAGCTAATATGAGGGTAATAAAAAAGTGGACGATTAGGGTAGTGAAGCAGTAGAGACTCCTTACACAGACTGAATAATATGTATGAAAAAAATCCACGAGGCTAGAAACCAACAGCATCCAGGTGGAGATGTATCAACTGGTATCTTCATCCACTGTGACTAGTTACTAGTTTATAATCTCTCCTTTCCTCTCCCCCTCCCCAAAAAAAAAGATATGCTTTAAGATGCTCTTCATGAGGCTGTGTGAGCATTTTCCGCACGGCACATAATAATCTCTCAACTTGCCTCTATTGTAAAGCTCAAAGTTACGAGCGTATCCACAAGCAGAGTTTACGGCAGCTATTTTCATCAAAGGCATCCCATCCAATTTTGGTCACGTAAGGTAAAAAGTATTTGAGAAGTTTGTAAGCGGAGCCAATATCAGAGTGTGGTGTAAGCAGCGTCTTATCTGTGCTGGAAGAGTTGCCAAACCCTCCATAGATGTGGGCACTGCCTCAGCCGCCGCCGCTACCGCAGCTGCCGCCGCTGCCGCCGCTGCCGCCGCTGCCGCCGCTGCCGCTGCCGCTGCTATCGTCCTGCCGCTGCCGCCGTCACACTATCATCTCGTGTAATAAACATTTAAATGGTGACATTTTCCTTCTCAGAGACGAAAAAACCTCCCGGATATTTCACGGATAATGCGGCTCTTACCCCACATTTGTTAGTACGAATACCATTCTGACTTCAAGTATAGTTGATGAAGTCTCCCATGAAGGATGTCGTCGGCCAGTCCACGGAGAGCGAACGCCAGCGAGCGACCATCTTTCACGGCAGTAAACGCCAGCCCAGCGACCATCTCTCACGGCAGTGAACGTCAGAACATCCACCATCTCTCACAGCAGTCAATATGGTCACAATGACGACTGAGTCGCCACGACCACGACCATGTTCAAGCCAGCTGGACGCTACGTTGACAAACTATGAATTTTCAAGCTTGAAGAGTTATTGATTGAATTACTTTTTTTTTTTTTACGATCAGGGTTCTACCCAGCGTCGAGCGTGATCTAGTTAGCCAACAACTGTTTTGGGTGTTAGCATAATATTCCATAAACTAGTGTAAATAACGAGAAGAGTAGCCAGGGTAGGCTGCTCTGAGCTGCTTGTTAGGCAGGAAAAACCTCTCCCCCACACACACTTCTTTTCCTTAGAGATTAAATGCAGTGACTCAGCTTTTTCGTGCCCCGGAAAGTGCCAGAGTTAGTAAAACACACTAACACACATACATACATACACATACATACATACATACATACATACATACATACATACACACACCAGGGGCCAGGAGCTATGAATCGACCCCTGCAACCATAATTAGGTGAGTACACACACTCCAAGTCTGAACACAAACTGCTCCACAGTCACACCAGAGGAAAGACGATAATAAAAAAATAGGTAAAAAGACTAAAGAATATTAAAGAAGGAAGGAGAACTCATGAGAAACAAGAAAATTTGCAAGAACCTGATCAAACGATTCAAAGAAGTATTGAAAGGAGTATTCTAAGTATTATCAATAGGAACTGAGGCAACACCACAAAGTCAGGGCACACCGACGGGTAATGAACATACGACAGAGAAAGAGATGGAAAAAAGCTTGAATGAACTGGACTGATCACTGGCAACAAGACCTGACGGTCACCATGGATTCTGAGAGTGGAAGCAGCAGCTGTGGCTGAACGAAATCTACGAATAAATGGCTACGGGACAGTTGTTAGATATCTGTAAGACAGCGAGAAACAGACCCAATATACAGGAAAGGAGACAGGAAGCGTTAAACTACAGACCAGTATCACTGAAATGCTTCGTAAGATACTGGAGGAGACAGTAGGAGAGTGGTGGGAGCATATTTACAGAATAGGCTTCACAGACAATAGCAGCAATGGGTTTAGAGATGACAAATGTCTTGTAAACCTGCTGAAGTTGTAAGATTAAGACAAATGAGGCAAGAGAGAGAGAGACGGACATTTAACACAGTACCTCACAAGACACGGGCATAATACTTGTTCAGGCAGATAGAAATAACAGTGAATGTCCTACTGCCGATCAGGGAAGGATACAGTGACTCTGGAGAAGAGATGCTGGGATGGAAAAAGTTCAACAAGTAGTATCCCACGAGAATTGACATTTGGACTGATGTTCTGCCTGGAATGTATGAATGACCTGATGAAAGAGATGTAGGCACATCTATCTCTGTTTGCAGATGATTGAGAATTAATGAGATAAAAAATAGATGAGGATAAGGAGGGGCTACATAAAAGACCTGAGAAAAATGCATGTTTGATCAGACAAGTGGCTACTGGAAGTCAATCTCAGTAAAAACAGGATAATGAAAGATGAAGACACATGTGCATCACCTAGGTGTCTTTTTTATGACACCCTTGTGTTGCACATGAGCCGTTTTCATTAAATTGTCGATATGATACATCAATAATGTATTATTGAAAATTAGAGAATTTGCAAGACCAGTAATTGAGTATAGACTCCGAAGGACATGGGCTACAAACCTCACTAAAGGGGGAGAGAGAGAGAGAGAGAGAGAGAGAGAGAGAGCGCAGACAAAGGAATGATTATGCGAAAAAATACAATTAGCAAATAGTGAAAAAAAGAGAGGGATAAAATTACCGAGGCAAGAGATAAAAGGGACAAGAGGAGAATCAAGTGAAGGAGGTGGGGATGAAAGTGGAAACAGAAGGTGGTGATAGAGAGAGAGTGAGATGTGTGAAAAGGGAGATAGAGACGAGAGAGCAAGGCAAACACTAGACGTTTCAGGGACGAAGTCTTTTACCGGCATCTTCAAAAGGATGCTGCATCTTTCAAGACACACCTGCATCCCTTAAGATCTCTCTCTCCACATCCACTCCCCCACACACCCACACTGCAGGTAAGTCACCCAAATGAATTAGGGTGTTCCTTTGACATCTGACTCGAGCTAACGGGTTTATAATCAATATTGTTTTGTTTTCAAGACAGAGTTCTAAGAATTCGTGGCTGGAAATCGAGACCAGAATGGCAATGCAATAATATATATATTATATATATATATATATATATATATATATATATATATATATATATATATATATATATATATATATATATATATATATATATGCAAAACAACCACTGTGAAAGACTAGAGAAATTCCAAGCGCTTTCGTGACTACTCACATTATCAAGGAACTATGAAAGTAAAGCATCCAAGGAAGGTATATAAGGGGTCTGGCCAACACCTCACTATCAGATCCCACAACAGTTAAACACCTGACGCGCGCCGGCCCAATGTGTGATCTTATTGCATATATATATATATATATATATATATATATATATATATATATATATATATATATATATATATATATATATATATATAATGTATGAATGTATGTATAAAGAAGTATGGCGACCTGTTGTGCTTGGCTGACCTTCCTGAAACAGGGAATAAAGTGCCAGCAACACACTATTAAAGAATGATGATGGAGGGCTGGAGGCTGTGACATACAGTCAATAACCTGAGATGCAGTCCCTTACCCGGCTTCAGCGCTGTCTTATAACACAGGTGAACCTTGTTTATTACGTGGGTGCTGCCTTACCTACGCTGTCATACACAAATGCTATTATGTAGAGACGACGTTACGTTCACACAGGGGCCTTTATCCGCCCCACTACGAGTGTAGTGGGGCGGAGTAAAACAAGTGAGAATTGTTATAACTATGTCCATAATTTTTAAAGAAGTTTACCAGCAAGCCAGCGGAAGGTCTCGGTCAGATGACCAGAAGCTCCAATGAAGGGTCATCATCTGACTAAGACCAGCGTCAGAAGACACTTACCCTGCTTCCTGACGAACCTAACCTACATATCAGGTCATTTTTTTTATACCAAACATCCTGAATGTTCTCAGGCAAGAGGCTCAGCTCTACTATAGAAGCAGTTTTGGTTAAAATTGTTGGAGACAATGTGGAATGCACTTTCTAGGCATAATCTCTGAGCATCGTCCTCCTAGACAGTTAGTAAGGCACCTCAGCAGTTTATCAAGTTGCAGTAATATGAGAGTTTCGAAGTCTGAGTTTCAACGCTTCATCGTAATGTTCTTGTGGTCTAATTGTGTAGTTAATTCGTTAGTATAATACACAAATAACCCGCACATAGTCACAATTAATGGTCTAAGTCGGACCTAAACGCCGTTATAAGTTTATTTCTTCTATGTGCGGGTTATTTTTTATATTATTTCAGTCAGGGTATTGTGCCTTTTTGTTCATTAGTATTATAAGTGAATCCATAAGTCACTGACTTTTTTGGGTTATCCCAGGTTCTCTACACATATGCTGTTATGTATGATAATCTATGTAACTGTATTTGTGTATACCTGAATAAACTTACTAGAAGATTGCTGTGGGCCAGTCCATGGACTAATTATACGCTTCTGTAATCTTCTGACCACCCACACCACAAAGTTATCAAACTAGCGCCCAGAAATACCGGACGTTCCGTAAGGTTTGTTTGAATTATCAACAATAAATGAAAACCTTGCTATATTGTGCATCACTGTACCTTAATTAACCACGTCCCTTAACTCTCGGTAAACAAAAATAAAAGAGAAAAAACAGAGCAATTTACTGGACTTGAAAAAAAAGTCGAGAGTAAATATCGCTTGGATACAAGCCTCGTCAAACCTGGACAACATATTCCGTTTTTTTTTTGTTGATGTTTCTAGGGATGGACACTGCCTCTCAACCAGGCCTCTTAAAGTGGAAAGGAAACACATTAGGACAGGGAACTATTAAAGAAAGTAGAAATTTGTAAGATTTATCTGCTATCTTGCATGTTTATTAGACAGAAAAAAGCTAGCTGTCTTGCTAGAGTGCAGAACATTTAAGAGGCTTCCATATTACAGTCGTATGACTGGATTGTAGTCTGGTAAAGATAGAGTTCACATCAAATATGTATTAGAGAAGGATTGTCTCATCATTCTCTCTTAAAGCCCAACCACGGGATGGTAACATACTACCCTGAATGGTTCCAGTCTGCCAGCCTACAGAAACAGACCTCACCAAGCCTGGATTATCCTTCGCACCGACCTGACGATATTAGGCTGATCCCAAAACACATCAGGTCTTACACAATGCACCTTCACCTTGGCGCCGACCCTTAATTAAACTCAACATTAATTAATAGTAGAGGATTTACGAGGAGAAGTTCTTACTAGAGTAGTTATAGCTGTTAGATTAGGTACAGCTGCTACACTAGTTACAGCTGCTAGACTGGTTACAGCTGATGGACTATCTACGGGTGCTAGACTAGTTACAGCGGAATTTGATTATACTGCTTTCAGTAATAAAATATAATTACGCCCATCTTAGCCACGGAAAATTATAATCACTGTGTTCTCGTTACACGGAAAATTGTAATTGCTTTGCTGTTATCGTTACAACATTATAATAGCTATGTTGACAGCAGAAAGACGCATTTATAATGCTAGTAGCAATGAGTCGCAATGACACCACTGGCAGAAAAATAGGCATTATAATCACAGTGGTGGCAACAGTGGGATATTATGAGTACAATGACAGTAACAGATAAGACATTGTGAGTATAGTGGTGGAATGTAATTTTTAGCACTGGTGGCAGTGGGGCCTTACAATTAGTGTATGTGGTGCAATAATTGCAGGTACCTACAGACGTGGTAGTAGTTTATGCAAGACAGCTACGGTGAGGTAGTTAATGTAGTGGGTGGAAGTGTTGGAGAACAACTTACGTAAGACAGCCAGGGTGACGGAGGCGACTAGGGTGGTGGGGGAGTGGTAGAGTGCTGGGTGAAGAGCTCGGCAGGAGTACTGTTGACCATCGTCATCTGGCTCTGGCTGGAGCAGCAGGCGGCTTCTTACGCTCCATCTCCTAGGCTGTTTGGAAGCCTCCACGATATCCTGGTGCATGCCTGGTGGAGGGTGGGATGGGAGAAGAGGTTATAGAGTAATGGTCGACTTCGTGTGTACTCTCGCTAATACAGGTCAACACAAAGTATATACACACAGTGGCCACTTTATTAGGTACACACATACGCCTCTTTAAAGCAAATATCTAATCAGCCAATCACGTGGGAGCAGTTTAGTGCCTAAAAGCATGGAAACATGGTCAAGATGCTCATTTGTCACCTAAATTAGACAGTTGAAGGTTGGAGAAACGTCTCCTGGTCTCACGAATCGTGATTTCTGCCGCGACATGCAGATGGTAGGGTCAGAATTTGGCGTAAACTTTTGGGATAAGGTGCAGCGGTAGATACGCAGCATGAAAGTGCAGTCGGCGAATCTGCAGCAACTGTATGATGCTATCACGTCAACATGGACCAGAATGTCTAAGGAATGCTTCCAGCGCCTTGTTGAATCAGTGCCATCAGGAACTCAGGCTGTTCTGGTGACGAAGGTGAACCCTACCCAGTACAAGAATGGCGTACCTAATAAAGTGGCCACCGAGTGTATAGCGGAGCATATCTCTCGGTATATATTCAATGAGAATTTACATTAATCCCCATTTCTGATGCTAATGCATACATAAATTGCAATGATCCACGGACAGCCACTGTGATTTATACCTAAAAGACTAATTTGTCAGCAGCAGTGTAGAGGTATCATATATTTATACATATATATATATATATATATATATATATATATATATATATATATATATATATATATATATATATATATATATATATATATATATATATAATGGGTAGGGAGGCAAAATGATGCAATCATGAAATTTTTATCCAGGTAAATGATAAAATCACATTGAGGTCGAAGATGGCCTCAAGGGGAAAGTTTATAGACTAAACTATTGCACGAGGGTTAACTCCTCAACATTGCTGTCTATTATCGTATATAATGGGCCACAACCTTCCCACTTACAGTCTTCCACCACTCCAATTAGAGAGTGGGTCAACAGAGCCTAGGAGAAAGCTGGAGGAGGAAGGTTTGGAGGAGGAGTGGGAGACAGAAGCCCCTAACAAGAACAACACGTCTCCTGGAGTTATTCAGACACTGCTACACCATTGTCTCTCCCCGAGGTCTTGAATTAAACTATTTTCACATCCATCACTGGAATGACAAAGCCAGAATCTTGCAGAGGATTCAGTATGAAAACATTGTTATTATATAGAATACTACCAGATTATGCTGAGATGAATAGAGCAGACGGTCTCTGGTGGAAAAAAAAAATATTCCTTAGAGGGGTTCTGAGAAAGAAAATTTAGTAAATTTAACAGTAAACCTCCCAGCAGAAATAATATATAAGTATATTATATATATGTATATTATACATACATTTATACACATACGTATATATGACTAGCATCTTCCGTCTTGAAGGTACTTGGTTGTTTACTGCCCATCATAATGTTATTGAGCTCAGAAAATTGTTTTTACGAGAATCTTATGGGCTGCCTCAATTTAGACTCAGTAATGCTAGCGTCCCGAGGCTCGCCCGGGCCTCAAGTGTCATAGCTGAAGAGGTTAACAGTTTCTTGGACAGAGGTCACGACCTGAGGAGAGGTTAACAGCCTCGGGTATGGCATGACGAGAGATTAGCACCCTAACAAGAGTTTATGACCTTAGGAAAAGTTAACAGGTGTGGGTTAGGTCAGAGAGTAGTTAGCAACCTACCTGCGTGACAGGTGTCTACCTGGGGATGACTCTGGTAATTATGACCCCTCCCCACAGACAGGCCTCCTACCAGGTCTCATGGTTGACGGCTTCATCCTTGTTATTGACCGCAGTTCAGTGTATAGACTACCGGCTATCTACCCAGGAAATTTTTACATGTTTGAAGGGAGGTAGTTGAAAACGTTGACCATGAAGCAGGACACAGCGACACCTCAATGGAAAAAAAAGACTTCTAACTTTTTTTTTTATTATATATGACACACTAAACCCGTGGAGGCTCGATCCACCGTCAGGTAAGTGCGAGTAAGGTTCGCTGTCTACTTAGATACAAGACGAGGTACTGACCGTGGTGCAGAGTGATGGCGTCCCTGTACCAGGCGACGGTGGGAGCGGGTCTAGCGTCCGTAACAAGACACTCAAGAATGAGGGAGGAACCAGCCACCACCTCCACAGCCTCACCATCACCAACACCCAATACCCGGATGCTCGTCGGCGACACTGTAAACAAGACACATAGAATGAAAAGGCTGGAACAATACACACATAACCCACACATAGGAGAATGAAACGACGTTTCGGTCTGGTTTGGGGCTCCGTGGACTGGCTGGCAAAGCTCTCGCTTCACACGCTGAGGGCTCGGGTTCGATTCCCGGCGGGGTGGAAACATTTCGACACGTTTCCTTACACTTATTGTCCTGGTCACCTAGCAAGTAGGTACCTGGGTGTTAGTCGACTGGTGTGGGTGGCATCCTGGGGGGACAAGATTGAGGACCACAATGGAAATAAGACAGTCCTTGATGACGCACTGACTTTCTTGGGTTATCCTGAGTGACTAACCCTCCGGGGTTAAAAATCCGAAGAAAATCTTATCTTATGAGCCTTAATTGTAAACATAGCTTAAGAATCGTGTGCTAGGTAACTAGACTGATTCTCTCCTGACACCTGCTGCTACTACTAACCTGATTATAACTGGGTACCTGGGTGTTACTAGCAGCTCTTACTGGCACCTGGTTGTTACTAGCAGCTCTTACTGGTACCTGGGTGTTACTATCAGCTCTTACTGGTACCTGGGTGTTACTAACAGCTCTTACTGGTACCTGGTTGTTACTAGCAGCTCTTACTGGTACCTGGGAGTTACTAACAGCTCTTACTGGCACCTGGGTGTTACTAGCAGCTCTTACTGGTACCTGGGTGTTACTAACAGCTCTTACTGGTGCCTGGGTGTTACTAGCAGCTCTTACTGGTACCTGGTTGTTACTAGCAGCTCTTACTGGTACCTGGGTGTTACTATCAGCTCTTACTGGTACCTGGGTGTTACTAACAGCTCTTACTGGTGCCTGGGTGTTACTAACAGCTCTTACTGGCACCTGGGTGTTACTAGCAGCTCTTACTGGCACCTGGGTGTTACTAACAGCTCTTACTGGCACCTGGGTGTTACTAACAGCTCTTACTGGCACCTGGGTGTTACTAACAGCTCTTACCGGTACCTGGGTGTTACTAACAGCTCTTACTGGCACCTGGTTGTTACTAGCAGCTCTTACTGGTACCTGGGTGTTGCTAACACCTCTTACTGGTACCTGGGTGTTACTAACAGCTCTTACTGGCACCTGGTTGTTACTAGCAGCTCTTACTGGTACCTGGTTGTTACTAGCAGCTCTTACTGGTACCTGATTGTTACTAGCAGCTCTTACTGGCACCTGGGTGTTACTAACAGCTCTTACTGGCACCTGGGTGTTACTAACAGCTCTTACTGGCACCTGGGTGTTACTAACAGCTCTTACTGGTACCTGGGTGTTACTAACAGCTCTTACTGGCACCTGGGTGTTACTAACAGCTCTTACTGGTACCTGGGTGTTACTAACAACTCTTACTGGTACCTGGGTGTTACTAACAGCTCTTACTGGTACCTGGGTGTTACTAACAGCTCTTACTGATACCTGGGTGTTACTATCAGCTCTTACTGGTACCTAGGTGTTACTAGCAGCTCTTACTGGTACCTGGTTGTTACTAGCAGCTCTTACTGGTACCTGGGTGTTACTAACAGCTCTTACTGATACCTGGGTGTTACTATCAACTCTTACTGGTACCTGGTTGTTACTAGCAGCTCTTACTGGTACCTGGGTGTTACTAACAGCTCTTACTGGCACCTGGGTGTTACTAACAGCTCTTACTGGCACCTGGGTGTTACTAACAGCTCTTACTGGCACCTGGTTGTTACTAGCAGCTCTTACTGGTACCTGGGTGTTGCTAACACCTCTTACTGGTACCTGGGTGTTACTAACAGCTCTTACTGGCACCTGGTTGTTACTAGCAGCTCTTACTGGTACCTGGTTGTTACTAGCAGCTCTTACTGGTACCTGATTGTTACTAGCAGCTCTTACTGGCACCTGGGTGTTACTAACAGCTCTTACTGGCACCTGGGTGTTACTAACAGCTCTTACTGGCACCTGGGTGTTACTAACAGCTCTTACTGGTACCTGGGTGTTACTAACAGCTCTTACTGGCACCTGGGTGTTACTAACAGCTCTTACTGGTACCTGGGTGTTACTAACAACTCTTACTGGTACCTGGGTGTTACTAACAGCTCTTACTGGTACCTGGGTGTTACTAACAGCTCTTACTGATACCTGGGTGTTACTATCAGCTCTTACTGGTACCTAGGTGTTACTAGCAGCTCTTACTGGTACCTGGTTGTTACTAGCAGCTCTTACTGGTACCTGGGTGTTACTAACAGTTCTTACTGGTACCTGTGTGTTACTAGCAGCTCTTACTGGTACCTGGGTGTTACTAACAGCTCTTACTGGTACCTGGGTGTTACTAGCAGCTCTTACTGGTACCTGGATGTTACTAACAGCTCTTACTGGTACCTGGGTGTTACTAACAGCTCTTACTGGTACCTGGGTGTTACTAGCAGCTCTTACTGGTACCTGGGTGTTACTAACAGCTCTTACTGGTACCTGGTTGTTACTAGCAGCTCTTACTGGTACCTGGGTGTTACTAACAGCTCTTACTGATACCTGGGTGTTACTATCAGCTCTTACTGGTACCTGGGTGTTACTATCAGCTCTTACTGGTACCTGGGTGTTACTATCAGCTCTTACTGGTACCTGGATGTTACTATCAGCTCTTACTGGTACCTGGGTGTTACTAGCAGCTCTTACTGGTACCTGGTTGTTACTAGCAGCTCTTCCTGGTACCTGGGTGTTACTAACAGTTCTTACTGGTACCTGTGTGTTACTAGCAGCTCTTACTGGTACCTGGGTGTTACTAACAGCTCTTACTGGTACCTGGGTGTTACTAGCAGCTCTTACTGGTACCTGGGTGTTACTAACAGCTCTTACTGGTACCTGGGTGTTACTAACAGCTCTTACTGGTACCTGGGTGTTACTAGCAGCTCTTACTGGTACCTGGGTGTTACTAACAGCTCTTACTGGTACCTGGGTGTTACTAGCAGCTGTTACTGGTACCTGGGTGTTACTAGCAGCTGTTACTGGTACCTGGGTGTTACTAACAGCTCTTACTGGTACCTGGGTGTTACTAACAGCTCTTACTGGTACCTGGTTGTTACTAGCAGCTCTTACTGGTACCTGAGCGTTACTAACAGTTCTTACTGGTACCTGTGTGTTACTAGCAGCTCTTACTGGTACCTGGTTGTTACTAGCATCTCTTACTGGTCCACTGGACAGAGTTCACAGGCTGTCCCATCTCCGTAAAGCATTTCATTTTCATTTATCTATGAGCCACACCATCATCTGCCACACCACCACTGCCACACCACCACTGCCACACCACCACTGCCACACCACCACTGCCACACCACCACTGCCACACCACCACTGCCACACCACCACTGCCACACCACCACTGCCACACCACCACTTGCCACACCACCACTGCCACACCACCACTGCCACACCACCACTTGCCACACCACCACTGCCACATCACCACTTGCCACACCACCACTTGCCACACCACCACCTTCTAAATTAAGCCTGCAATTATCGTATGCATAATTTCAAACTATAATTAGGCAATTATATTTATAGAAGGAAAAATATATAATCTCAGAGTGAGAATATAAACAGAAAAAATATTTTGGGCGTCTATATTAAAACTGAATTATGTGATAACTAGATAACCAAAACAAAATTTTAAGACCAACTTTACAGTCTACCAGGCCTCCTTCACAGCCTACCAGGCCTCTTTCACAGCCTACCAGGCCTCCTTCACAGTCTACCAGGCCTCCTTCACAGCCTACCAGGCCTCCTTCACAGTCTACCAGGCCTCCTTCACAGCCTACCAGGCCTCCTTCACAGCCTACCAGGCTTCCTTCACAGTCTACCAGGCCTCCTTCACAGTCTACCAGGCCTCCTTCACAGCCTACCAGGCCTCCTTCACAGCCTACAAGACACAAATTCTTGCTTAACGCAAAGTCTCCCTCTCAGGCAGCCCCTTAATGTTCCCTCAGTTCGCCTTTTCAAATTTCTCGCAATATGGAGGTCTGTCTTCCTCCACCTTGCCCCAGTGTACCACATACACACACACACACACACACACACACACACACACACACACACACACACACACACACACACACACACACACACACACACACACACACACACACACACACACACACACACACACCAGAAACTCCATTACTTCAGAATCTCTTATGCACCTCGATATATTCACAGTGTTGTATACTTCCACTTGTCAGGCCTCACAACCTTGTTATGGTAATACCGAGATGCATTATGTATGCATGTATACATATATGTATCTAAGTATGTGAGCGTATGAGCGTGTATGCCCGTGTGTGTGTGTGTGTGTGTGTGTGTGTGTGTGTGTGTGTGTGTGTGTGTGTGTGTGTGTGTGTGTGTGTGTCTGGACATGATTTCCCATCAAATGTGTTCCCAATTTCTTTATTTTTTCCTAGTACGACATTCGTTGAACGAATATTAAAGATTTTTTCCCATAAAACTTGAAATCTAAAACGAACTCAGGATGAACGAATCATTTCGAGAAGGTCGTCACATTTTACATGATAAATAAAAAAATGTTATTTTGTATATATTTTATGTGTATACGTATTTTAAGTAGTTTAGTAGATAAAGTTCACATGATGGAGAGCACAAAAAATGGAGTTATATTTCGAAAATCTTTGGTTAGTTGAGCTGAGGAATTTTGTTTCATGTTCAGCAAAAATGCATCTCATTACTAAGTTGTGTTGCTGTCTCTGTCTCTTTCTGTGTCTGTCTCTCTGTGTCTGTATTTCTGTCTCTTTCTGTGTCTGTGTTTCTGTCTCTGTCTGTGTCTCTTTTTGTGTCTGTCTCTGTCTCTTTCTGTGTCGCTGTCTGTGTCTCTCTGTGTCTGTGTTTCTGTCTGTTTCTGTGTGTGTTTCTGTCTCTTTCTGTGTCTGTCTCTTTCTGTGTCTGTGTCTCTTTCTGTGTCTGTCTCTTTGCGTCTGTCTCTTTCTGTGTCTGTGTTTCTGTCTCTTTCTGTGTCTGTGTCTGTGTCTCTTTCTGTGTCTCTGCCTCTCTCTCTAAGCTTCTCTTCACATACTGGCTGGTTTACTTCCAGTGCTAAAATTTATGAAAATATGTGCAGGGTCCCATGTTGGGTCCCATGTTGGGTCCCATGTTGGGTCCCATGTTGGGTCCCATGTTGGGTCCCATGTTGGGTCCCATGTTGGGTCCCATGTTGGGTCCCATGTTGGGTCCCATGTTGGGTCCCATGTTGGGTCCCATATTGGGTCCCATGCTGGGTCCCATGCTGGGTCCCATGCTGGGTCCCATGCTGGGTCCCATGTTGGGTCCCATGTTGGGTCCCATGCTGGGTCCCATGCTGGGTTTCATGAGTGTTGTCCAGACCACTACATAAAGCTGGAGGTTACGTCAGTAACCTCCAGCTTTATGTAGTGGTCACTGCTACTTACCCATGACAGTGACGTTGGCAGCTGCCCAGATGGGCAGGGAAGTAGCTGTGGGTCCCACCTGGCACTGGTACTCCCCATCATCTTCCAGCGTCACGCCCTTGATGACTAGGTGATGCTCGCCTCTGGTAGCGTCTCCCAGGTAGTGGTAGCGCGGGTACCCGGGTACGTGACGCTCAAACCCTGATGAGAAGAGCGGCTTCTGCAACACAGTCTTGTGAGAATATCTCCTGAAGCGAAAGACTAATAATCTTGTGGAGGAGAGCGGCTCCTCCAACACATGATAATTACCTCTTGGTGGGAGAGCAGCTTCTGCAACACAAGATAATAATTCTGCAAGAGCGGTTCCCGCAACACAACTTGTTCTCCAATGTTGGCCAAAGAGAACTACCTCAAAATATTTAAAACTACCGTAACCCTATACAATAATGTATTCTGGCCGCTGCCGCCACAGAGAATGTATCTCCGGCCCTCCACAGCCTCTGTTCCCTGTTATCCCCTCCCTCCTATCTCTGGATATTTCATGAAAAGTAAATATTATTAACTGCCCATCCAGTCTATCTTCCAGACTGGATGACGTGTGTATCTCTATCAGTCCCAGAAGCTGGATCTCAACCTTCTAAAGACAAGGTTAGTAGCAGGCCCAGAAACTAGACCTCCACTTAACCCCTCCCCCCTAGAAAAAATGCACTATAGATATTAATAAAATAGGTAACATTACATATACCTAAGGATTTACACATCAAAAAATTTCCAAATTGCTAAAAATCAGTTAGAGATTGCATCTCTTCCCCTCTCCCCCCCCAGCTCAAAAAAAATATATTAATTTGTCGCAACGATAGCCAAATAAAAATAATTTTAATTATAAGGACAACTCAGGAATGAAACATCGATGGTGTACAGTGACTTACAATATAATCCTCTGGCGCTGGTGCTAAAATATATATGTGTGAAAATGTAACGAATTTATGTTAATGTAATTGCGTTACTGATGTAAAAAGTAACTCAGCATTTGGAAATTGGATTTGTTCAGTAGTCAGGGCTAAAAGACTAATGTAATCTGACGATGCTGACGTGGGTAATTACCTTGCTGACGGAATGCACAGATTAACCTTTCAAATGAAGCAATTATTAATAATAATTAGTGATAAAGATTATTTTCGTTGATGACGGGAGTTGCCACTCTGACCTTTCTGTATTCACCTAGTTATGCTAGTAGGGGTTCGAGGCTCAGCTCCTGGCTCCGCCTTCTAGATCACAGAAAGCGTCATCACCGATTTCTGGCCTCTAGAACTATATCCTATCTACTCTTGAAGCTGTGTACTGACCTCGCTTCCATCACGACTTCATCCAAGTCATTCGAAGTTGAATCCACCTTAAGACTTAAGCGCTTCCTTACATCCCTATGGATGAGGTAAAGTTCCTGCCTCCACTACTTCACTTGCTAGGCTATTCCACTTGCTGACAACTCTATGACTGAAGAAATACTTCCTAACGTCCCTGTGACTCGTCTGAGTCTTCAGAGTTGTGGATAACTTCTTGACGTGCTTGACCAGGTGTGGGTTCCAGACTGGTGTGTGTGTGTGTGTGTGTGTGTGTGTGTGTGTGTGTGTGTGTGTGTGTGTGTGTGTGTGTGTGTGTGTGTGTGTGTGTGTGTGTGTGTGTCCGAGAAAGAGCTACTCTGATCCTCTCGACGAAAAGAAAAATAAATTGACGAATGTTGATTTGTTCGACTTTATTCTCTTTGTCTACCTCGAGCGTAGGGCAACAATTCTACGTGTTGTTTGTTTGCCTAATTGCTTGTTTGCTTCATAGACTTTCGATAGCTTTCAGCTTCCTCTCTCCAAACACGGACAGAATAATGTTTGCATCATACCAGGAGATCAAATTGATTTTGTCTGAGGTAGGTCACAGACACAGGTTACGTTCTGAGTGGTTGTGACCACTCAGATAAACCGGATCATCCGCAGCATGCTAGACCAAAGTGGTAATAGTAGTAGTAGTCGTAGTATGAGTAGTAGTAGCGGTAGTAGTAACAGCAACAGCAATAGGAGTCGTAGCAGTACCATTGGTACCAGTAAC
Organism: Cherax quadricarinatus; assembly: GCF_038502225.1. Classification (NCBI taxonomy): domain Eukaryota; kingdom Metazoa; phylum Arthropoda; class Malacostraca; order Decapoda; family Parastacidae; genus Cherax; species Cherax quadricarinatus. The sequence goes on from NC_091319.1 coordinate 2,562,034, forward strand.
AGCAGATGCAGTAGCAACAGTAGGAATGGCAACAGCAGCAGCAGCAACACGAACGGTAATATTAACAGTAACGGTAGCAACATAACAAGGATGTAACAAGTACAGCAATAGCAGTAACAGCCTTAGCTACGGTCAGCCTACGGACGCTTGCCATCATTCACATGGCAGCAGGTAACTGTAACCCAACATAAAGACACTTATAACATAATGGATTCTGGAATTTAATAACAAGTGAACTGTGAGGGAATAGTAAACAGCTCTCACTGGAAAATTTAAGATATATATGATAAAATGAAAAGTAATGGGAATAAGAAAAGAGAGAGAGAAGTCAATATTTTGGAAGCAGAAGAGAAAAGGACGATTTCTCTTCCTGAAATGCTAAAAAAAACTATATAAAAAGATTACGGTAAGATTTTTTTCACTAAAATTAGTTAATAGGTTGAGTTAGCTGTTTGAGAAGATTATTTTAAGAAAATCTAACGAGTGTAAAAAACTAATCATTAAAATAATGTAAACTAACGATTATATCAAATGAAAAAGAAATTAAGAAAAAAATTGTAAAAAAAATGTATCTTTTAAATGCAAAATATAAAGGCGTGGTACAGAAATTTCACAATTTCTGAAATTTTCCTCACTTAATTCATATGGAAAAGACACAAGACGTATCCTCTATGGGTTTCTATGGACAGGATTATATCCAGGAATATTTGTCCATTGGCTGGTTGATCGAGTTTGCGAACTATCGACTATACGAGGGTCATTAAGTTTCCTTGTGACCTGTTCACTACAAGAATTACAACCCAGGAACAAAAAGGCCTGTTATCCTGGGTGTAAATGGAGCAAAATAAACACAGCTGAAAACTTTGACTTATATTATCCTTCACCAAGTATAAACAGAAGTATATGCACTATATACACTATGTACAGCAATAGGTATTAGTGCATGCCACGGTAATCAAGGCAGAATTGGAGCCTATAGAATGCAGACCACCATGCTTCAACCAGCTCTTGAATGGAAATGATAAGAGTGAAAACGTGAGTGGTAACCATGTCACCTCCACAATTGCCAGATCCACATTCTCATTAGCTGAACCTAGATACTGATCCGACGATGGAGCCCCATCGTCTGATCCTTAGCACCTGGTTCACTGGTTGGGGAGGTAGCCCTTTAATGAGGGTGTGTACATGTGCTGAATAAAGGTTACATACTCTTTGCATGCCACAACCAGCCAAAAATATTTTAAACACTCTCACAGTGATTAAGTTATATCTCTCAGTAGTACAACTGAAAGGTTTGTTGTACCTGGCAGTAAGTCAAAGAACAAACCAAGAGAACAAAGGCAAATACCAAGACCATTTCTTATGATATGTACAATGCGCAAAAGAGCAGCAACGTAGGCAGATACCATATAAATCAGAGCTATAATAAATATAAATCAGAGGAAGAATGAGAGGACAAGGAGTTCATTTCCTGCTATTATAAATCAAAGGAGAGAGACCGGTATATTTACTCAGCCTGCTAGTGAGAAACTGGTTAAAATCAGAGGTGTAAGTATAACATTAATTCGGCTGAAGTCAACCTCTCACCAAATTGTTTGACGTATAAACCTGGCAGACCCCGACGAGAGAATTGCCACAACTAGCAAGTTGACTGGTACAGAGGGAGTGCAAGAAGTTGCGTGGTGAACGCTGACTAAATGCTAACATATTTAGCGTTCGCCACAGTATATACACGGAAAGACATGCACCTCTCTGTGTATATATCGTGTGTGATCATCACTAACTTTCTGGGTTGCATGCGTAAGGTGCCAGGTGCAAACACTTGCGTGCTTCGGGTGAAACTAAGTACTCTCACTCATACGAGCTTGTCAATACCTTACATGGCTGAGTGGCTTTACTCTAACACACGAGGATTAGACAATAATTCCCCCATTGTTTCATCATGAAGGTATTTTGGCAAACTCTGCCAAAATATTTTAAAGTAAAAAACGAAATAGAAATTTTTTGTTGAATTGGTGTAAATCACAAATATGCAAATAAGCCACTGATGTCAATCAATAACCCTTAACATGACGTCTCTCACTGACACCTCTCACTGCCATCCTGACATCTCTCACTGATTCCTCTCATTGCCATCCTGACGTCTCTCACTGACACCTCTCACTGCCATCCTGACGTCTCTCACTGACACCTCTCACTGCCATCCTGACGTCTCTCACTGACACCTCTCACTGCCATCCTGACGTCTCTCACTGATTCCTCTCACTGCCATCCTGACGTCTCTCACTGATTCCTCTCACTGCCATCCTGACGTCTCTCACTGATTCCTCTCACTGCCATCCTGACGTCTCTCACTGATTCCTCTCATTGCCATCCTGACGTCTCTCACTGATTCCTCTCACTGCCATCCTGACGTCTCTCACTGATTCTTCTCACTGCCATCCCGACGTCTCTCACTGATTCTTCTGTCAACCAAGAAGGTCTAACACCTCTCACACACTGACACAAGTATACACTGCCTGTGAGGCCAGGACTACATAAATATATACTAAACAAAGGTACAAGTCACAGACATCTTGGTCACAAAAGAATGTTTTGGAAGTCTGTGAAGCCAGTCCTGAGCTCTGCCAGGCCGAGGTAAGTGATACAACCAATTTTATTAATAATTATGTATGATAATGTAACTTAGTCTTCCACTAACCGAAATTAGGTAATTACACACACACACACACACACACACACACACACACACACACACACACACACACACACACACACACACACACACACACACACACACTACCTAAGTTACTCTCGCATTTTGAAATACGATGACCTAATTCAATTTTACCGAGTTTGTTACTGTTGCTATTGGATAATGGTGTTGTTGTTGGTGTTGTTGTTGGTAGTGATGGTGGTAGGGCTGTTGTTGTAGATGGAGGTGGTGGTGGGGTTGATATTGTTGTTGTTGATGGGGGTGGTGGTGTTAAGGTTGTCGATGGAGTTGGTGGTAGTGGTTGTGGTGTTGTTGTTTCTGTGGTTTGGTTGGTGGTGGTGTTGGTGATAGTGGTAGCAGGGTTGGTAGTAGTAGTAGTACTAGTGGTGGTGGTGGTGGTGGTGGCCCTGTTGGCACTGTCATCACTAGTATTGTCACCCAGTGTGGAAGCATCCACTCTGCCACCCTCAGACAACACCAAGTACCCTACAACCGCCACCACCGCCACCACCGCCACCACCACCACCGCCACCACCGCCACCACCACCACCGCCACCACCACCACCACAAGGACCTTACATCCAGGTGTTTTGTTACCACATAAAGGCTGCCGCTGTAAGTAAATTAATCCCACAACACTGCCTCTTCCACCCACTCTCGACAAACTTCCTTTTTCATTATTCCTTTATGTCTGGCAAATTACATTTCTTCCCGCCAGGACAGATAAAGCAGCCTTAGCATAATAAATTAAAAGCAACAGCAGCGGCGCTGGAAATACTCCTGAACAACACAAGAAGCCTAAATGATCTCGCTTACCCAGAGACGGAAATCTTCCTGACTCAACAAACAGTTGATCATGAGAGTTCAACAGTGTGTGTGGGGATACCAACAGTGTGTGTGTGGGGATACCAACAGTGTGTGTGGGGATACCAACAGTGTGTGTGTGTGGGAATACCAACAGTGTGTGTGTGTGGGGATACCAACAGCGTGTGTGTGTGGGGATACCAACAGTGTGTGTGTGTGTGTGTCTGGGGATACCAACAGTACTCACCTAGTTGTACTCACCTAGTTGAGGTTGCGGGGGTCGAGTCCAAGCTCCTGGCCCCGCCTCTTCACTGATCGCTACTAGGTCACTCTCCCTGAGCCGTGAGCTTTATCATACCTCTGCTTAAAGCTATGTATGGATCCTGCCTCCACTACATCGCTTCCCAAACTATTCCACTTACTGACTACTCTGTGGCTGAAGAAATACTTCCTAACATCCCTGTGATTCATCTGTGTCTTCAGCTTCCAACTGTGTCCCCTTGTTACTGTGTCCAATCTCTGGAACATCCTGTCTTTGTCCACCTTGTCAATTCCTCTCAGTATTTTGTATGTCGTTATCATGTCCCCCCTATCTCTCCTGTCCTCCAGTGTCGTCAGGTTGATTTCCCTTAACCTCTCCTCGTAGGACATACCTCTTAGCTCTGGGACTAGTCTTGTGTGTGTGTGTGTGTGTGTGTGTGTGTATGTGTGTGTGTGTGTATGTGTGTGTGTGTGTGTGTGTGGGGGGGATACCAACAGTGTGTGTGTGTGTGTGGGGATACCAACAGTGTGTGTGTGGGGATACCAACAGTGTGTGTGTGGGGATACCAACAGTGTGTGTGTGGGGATGCCAACAGTGTGTGTGAGGATACCAACAGTGTGTGTGGGGATACCAACAGTGTATGTGTTGGGATACCAACAGTGTGTGTGTGTGTGGGGATGCCAACAGTGAGTGTGTGTGTGGGGATACCAACAGTGTTTGTGTGGGAATAGCAACAGTGTGTGTGGGGATATCAACAGTGTGTGTGTGTGGGGATACCAACAGTGTGTGTGTGGGGATACCAACAATGTGTGTGGGGATACCAACAGTGTGTGTGTGTGGGAATACCAACAGTGTGTGTGTGTGGGGATATCAACAGCGTGTGTGTGGGGATACCAACAGTGCGTGTGTGGGGGATACCAACAGTGTGTGTGTGTGGGGATACAAACAGTGTGTGTGTGTGGGGGGGATACCAACAGTGGGTGTGTGTGTGTGGGGATACCAACAGTGTGTGTGTGTGGGGATACCAACAGTGTGTGTGTGTGGGGATGCCAACAGTGTGTGTGTGTGTGGGGATACCAACAGTGTGTGTGTGTGTGTGTGGGGATACCAACAGTGTGTGTGTGTGTGTGTGTGGGGATACCAACAGTGTGTGTGTGGGGATACCAACAGTGTGTGTGTGTGGGGATACCAACAGTGTGTGTGTGTGTGGGGATACCAACAGTGTGTGTGGGCATACCAACTGTGTGTGTGGGGATACCAACAGTGTGTGTGTGTGGGGATACCATCAGTGTGTGTGTGGGGATACCAACAGTGTGTGTGGGGATACCAACAGTGTGTGTGAGGATACCAACAGTGTATGTGTGGGGATACCAACAGTGTGTGTATGTGGGGATACCAACAGTGTGTATGTGGGGGGATACCAACAGTGTGTGTGTGGGGGGATATCAACAGTGTGTGTGTGTGTGAGGATACCAACAGTGTGTGTGTGTGGGGATACCAACAGTGTGTGTGTGGGGATACCAACAGTGTGTGTGTGTGGGGATACCAACAGTGTGTGTGTGTGGGGATACCAACAGTGTGTGTGTGGGGATACCAACAGTGAGTGTGTGGGGATACCAACAGTGTGTGTGTGGGGATACCATCAGTGTGTGTGGGGATACCAACAGTGTGTGTGAGGATACCAACAGTGTGTGTGAGGATACCAACAGTGTGTGTGGGGATACCAACAGTGTGCGTAGGGATGCAGTGTACGTGGGGATATCAGTAGAGTAAGTGGGGATACCAACAGCGAACGTAGATATACCAATACATAAATACATAGAATATATACATAGAATCAAACCTAACCTAACAAATATATAAAAAAAATTCAGAGGGCTAGATCATGCTCTAAAACAGGTGTCCTCTTCAGAGGATAAGCCAAACTAACCATTGCACTGAATCAACAACACCGTGTGTTAGTGTAACTTGTCAATGGTACAAGTCGGACTCAAACGTCGTCATGGGGATTCTTTAACCTATAATAATAATAATAATAATAATAATAATAATAATAATAATAATAATATCTTAATTTCTACAAGAATATGTACGAGGTATACAGACCATAGCTGACATCAGTGACATACTACTATATAGAATAACCCTTGTTATGCAGAGCATTTCGAGCAAATTAGGTCAATTTTATCCCGGGATGCGACCCACACCAGTCGACTAACACTTAGGTACCCATTTTACTGATGGGTGAACAGGGACAGTAGGTGACCTCTTATGGAAACACGTTCTAATGTTTTCCAGCCATACCGGGGGATTCGACCCCCGGACTTCAGTGTGTGAGCTGAGTGCGCTAGCGATTGAGGGGGTTATATGTGTATAGAACAATTCAGGTTTCGTACATATGTTGCTGACCGATATTTGTGTTAAATAAGGCCATTCACTGTCGGGGGAATCGGCCATTTCTTCGGCCCAGACAAAGTACACCGAGACAACCGGACCAGGTACACTGAGACAACTGGACCAGGTACACTGAAACAACTGGACCAGGTACACTGAGACAACTGGACCAAGTACACTGAGACAACTGGACCAAGTACACTGAGACAATTGGACCAAGTACACTGAGACAACTGGACCAAGTACACTGAGACAACTGGACCAGGTACACTGAGACAAAAACTGGACCAGGTACACTGAGACAACTGGACCAGGTACACCGAGACATAAAACTGGACCAGGTACACTGAGACAACTGGACCAGGTACACTGAGACAGCTGGACCAGGCACACTCAGACAAAAAACTGGACCAGGTACACTGAGACAACTGGACCAGGTACACTGAGACAACTGGACCAGGTACACTCAGACAAAAAACTGGACCAGGTACACCGAGACAACTGGACCAGGTACACTGAGACAACTGGACCAGGTACACTGAGACAACTGGACCAGGTACACTGAGACAACTGGACCAGGTACACTGAGACAACTGGACCAGGTACACTGAGACAACTGGACCAGGTACATTGAGACAACTGGACCAGGTACACTGAGACAACTGGACCAGGTACACTGAGACAACTGGACCAGGTACACTGAGACAACTTGACCAGGTACACTGAGACAACTGGACCAGGTACACTGAGACAACTGGACAAGGTACACTGAGACAACTGGACCAGGTACATTGAGACAACTGGACCAGGTACACTGAGACAACTTGACCAGGTACACTGAGACAACTGGACCAGGTACACTGAGACAACTGGACAAGGTACACTGAGACAACTTGACCAGGTACACTGAGACAACTGGACCAGGTACACTGAGACAACTGGACAAGGTACACTGAGACAACTGGACCAGCTACACTGAGACAACTGGACCAGGTACACTGAGACAACTGGACCAGGTACACTGAGACAACTGGACAAGGTACACTGAGACAACTTGACCAGGTACACTGAGACAACTGGACAAGGTACACTGAGACAACTGGACAAGGTACACTGAGACAACTGGACCAGCTACACTGAGACAACTGGACCAGGTACACTGAGACAACTGGACCAGGTACACTGAGACAACTGGACCAGGTACACTGAGACAACTGGACAAGGTACACTGAGACAACTGGACCAGATACACTGAGGATCTTCAACTCATCCTAAACCATCATTGATGCGTTACTTGATTAAGCCTCAACACATACACAAAGAGGGGGGCCTGGAGCTGTGACTCGACCCTGCAACCACAAATAGGTGAGTACACACACACAGTTATGGAGATTTCTGTAAGATGTGAATAACCCTTCAGGTTTGGTGCCCTAAGGCTGGTTATGGGCTCTTGATTCAAGGAATTTGAGTCACCCCTCCCCTTCCTCGGATCAAAGCCTGTTCACGTTTCATTCTCCAGAAGCTGTGTGACATCTACGGGTTTATCTCTATCTGATGAATATAATAATAATAATAATAATAATAATAATAATAATAATAATAATAATAATAATAATAATAATAATAATAATAATAATAATGTGTAAGGCATATACTCCGTCATTCGCCATCATCCCTGACATGAAAGTAGAGATGTAAAGGAAGTGATTCATCTTTTCCCGTCCGTGGGTGCTCTCTGTGGGCGTGGGAAGTGAGGGCGTGGGTGTTCTCCGTGGTGGGGGAAGAGAGGGCGTGGGTGTTCTCTGTGGACGTTGAGTAAGAGAAGGCGTGGGTGCTCTATGTGTGCGTGTGTGAAGTAGGGCGTGGTTGCTCTCTGTGGGCGTGGGAAGGGGCGTGGTGGCCGTGTAGACGCTGGTTCAATATAGATGACATTAATAACTTCACCAGTTATTAATCACCATACTAAGTAATCTCTCTAGTAATAACTCTCAGCCTTGATGACTAGTGAGGGGCTCTTGATCAAAGGAGTTGAGGCTACCTCCATTTCCATGGATCAAACTTCATTACCTTCTGCTCCCCAGGCGCTCTATGACCCCTACGGATTTAGAACTCCCTCGAGAATGCCTTTGCATTAGCCCAGTAACAGTACATTGATGCGTCTCCCTTGTGTATAAACTGGTGATACAGAGACTTCTGAGAGGTCACACCTCAGAGGTCACACCTCTGAGAGGTCACACCTCTGAGAGGTCACACCTCTGAGAGGTCACACCTCTGAGAGGTCACACCTCTGAGAGGTCACACCCCTGAGAGGTCACACCCCTGAGAGGTCACACCCCTGAGAGGTCACACCTCTGAGAGGTCACACACCTGAGAGGCCACCCCTTGAGAGGTCACACCCCTGAGAGGTCACACCCCTGAGAGGTCACACCCCTGAGAGGTCAACCTCAGAGAGGTCACCCCAGAGAGGTCACCCCAGAGAGGTCACACCCCTGAGAGATCACACCCCTGAGAGGTTAAACACCTGAGAGGTCACTCCCCGTGAGAGGTCACCCCCCTGAGAGGTCACCCCCCCGTGAGAGGTCCCCCCCCGTGAGAGGTCACACCCCTGAGAGGTCACACCCCTGAGAGGTCACACCCCTGAGAGGTCACACCCCTGAGAGGTCACACCCCTGAGAGGTAGGTCTGCACGCTGCCTGCATCTCATTACTTACACTGAGGCAGCAGCAACAGTCTTGCAATTTGCACAGGAAAGGCAACCATTCCTGAAATTGCAAGTGAAGAACGTGTTGTTTTCGACGTCCTAAAGGAAAAAAACGATACTATATATATATATATATATATATATATATATATATATATATATATATATATATATATATATATATATATATATATATATATATATATACGTCGTGCCGAATATGTAAAACTGGTCAATTAGCAAGAACTCATTTAAAATTAAGTCCTTTCTAAAATTTTCTCTTATACGTTTAAAGATATATTTTTTTCATTAATGTTAATGTAAAAAATTTTAATTTTGCACCAAAAGAATCTTAGAAAACTTACCTAACCTTATTATAACAAGAACAATTTATTTTAGCCTAACTCAACTAAATATATTTTAGATTTGTTTACAGTAATTTAATACTAAACAAACACAGTGAAATATATTTTTTTCGTTAGTTTCAGAATGATTTTGGCGAAATTATTGCATACACAAATTTTCACTTGTCCTATATGGCAAGATGAGCGTTGCTATTTAAGCCAAGATCGCAAGTTCTGCCTATTCGGCACGACATATATATATATATAGATATATATATATATATATATAAATATATATATATATATATATATATATATATATATATATAGACATACCTATATATATATAGGGGTCCACCTCTGGTGTAAATTGTGGGACCCATAGCCTCGGAGAAGTGCATAAAAAGGCTTCAAGGAAGTTGCAATTATCGTTTAAACTGATTTGCATTAATTATAACACAACAGAAATTTTAAATACCATCATTTTTAAGCTCACGTTTTGAGGATCTTGCTACTGACTACACTTGTACCTCCATGGTATATACCCCGTTGTGTCCAGTACCAGGTGTATATACATCTCTCAGTCTATATACACCGAGAGGTGTGTGTATCTCTCACTGCATATAGACTGAGAATTTACCCTAATTCCTATTAAATAGATTAGAATATGCTTGCTGTTAGAGTCGCAGCCACAACAACCCAGGCACCACAGATTCTCTAAACCTAACAAACTAATGTTTTCAACATCCTAGTTAATGCACTCTTCTAGTTAATGCATTCAGTTTCCAACGAAAATATTACACTGTCAACGTAGTTTCATCCAGTGTAGAGCAGGGATGGAGGGGATCACCTCAGGATTTCCAACAAAAACACGTAAATGGAGGGTCGGCGTAATGTTCCCACGGGGGAATTAGACAGTATTCTGGAATATTGGAACACTGGAATACCGGGAATACTGGGAGTCATTCATCATGTGTGTTCATTGTTCCACTTGCCCGATGGTAAGGATGTTGCCACCATCCATTAAAATATTAAATGAGGTCGTTATGTTTTAATGTTTTGGACGAAAATGGTCAACGAGAGGCAGGGGAAAAAACGAGTGTAGTTTATCTGAAGGAATGTTCGTGTCTAAGACCATCGCGAACATTGTCTTAGATCTGACTAAATGCTATGAGTGATGTCGAAGAGACAATCACTAACAGAACGACATTTGTGAGACGTAAAGATATATTTTTAACATCCATCGATGCGCGCGTACAACACAAGCTAAGTGTCTTTCGACAAGTGCCTCTGACAACCGGTAACTAACACGCAGATAGTACACACGTACACACACACACACACACACACACACACACACACACACACACACACACACACAGATGATTAGGCGATCTCTCTCCTCCAGGTAGTTATACCTGGTCAGGTATAATGACCTGTCCAGGTCCTCACACAGTTTCTCCATACATGAACAACACACGGTATATAGCACTCACAGCACCCAAAATCAGTTCCTCCAATGTTTCGCTCACCAGAAGCTTCCCCAACACAACGTTTCGCTCGCCAGAGGTTTCGTCATTAGACTGAAAAAGTTCCTGGTGAGTATTTCACCTCTGAAAATAAAAATGCTTCCCAACGTTGCCCACCAGTCTTCTACGTCATGAAACGTGCTCAGTGTACGACCCGGCAGAGCGACAGACGCTGAAGAGCAAACCGTTGTAGACGATGTTTCGCTCGGGGCAGAGCTTTATGAATTAATAAATCTCTACACGGATCGAAAGTGCAGTAGAACTAACGACTGTGTCGACAACTTTAGGGAGATAACGAATACTTTCACTTTAGATAACTTTACTGACGACGTCTGGGTCTTCGGACCTTGATAATTCCAACTACAGGGGATCAAGGTTAGAGGATCGAAATGTTTTCAGTAAAGACGTTTATATCCCCCCCCCCAACCCATGAACGAAAGCTCTATAACAGAGGTTTGCTGTTAACGAGGTAACGTCCAAGCTTGATACCTGAGAGCAATACGGACCGGACCGCGGGGGCGTTGACCCCCGAACCCCCCCTCCAGGTATACTCCAGGTAATATCTGCCACCCAACAGCATATCTCCTATTCCAGACTTCATTTAGTTCACAGGAGAACAAAAACTGTATTCGGGTTATTAACCCACCGAGGTTAATAAGCCGTGTGGCTTATTTTCATTAAAGTTCCGAAAATCATTTTCCCAGATGAACATTGGCAACAAGTTTTTGGAGATTTAGATATGCGCCTCACCTCGCCCAGGATTGAACCCGGCACCTTTGGTTACACCACTGGAATTTCATACCCTTTAGATAATAATAATAATAATACATTTATTTACTACAAGTACATGTACATGGTATACAGGCAAACACAATATGAGTTTACATTAAAGACGTAAGAAAATCATGGGAACTATTGGAAAGGTATACTGTGGAATCATATTGCAAGCTCCTGACGAAGTGCTGGGGACAACGCGAAAGGCCTGGAGCTGCTACCTAACTTCTCTCGTGGCTTTCTTGCTGTTAATCGCTTTCACACATTCACCTGTATAATGAATAGCATATACCGTTGTAGTGGATATATATTAAATAGGATTGTCCAGAGGATGGGAGTGAACTAAGGTGAAATGTTTCTCACTCGGGAGTTTAACAGTGAGAAACGAAGAACTGATTAATGGGTTAACTTGATAATGAAGAGGACGATAGATGAGATGCACCACCACACGATAGATGAGATGCACCACCACACGATAGATGAGATGCACCACCACACGATAGATGAGATGCACCACCACACGATAGATGAGATGCACCACCACACGATAGATGAGATGCACCACCACACGATAGATGAGATGCACCACCAGACGATAGATGAGATGCACCACCAGACGATAGATGAGATGCACCATCAGACGATAGATAAGATGCACCATCAGCCATGAAAATCTGCAATTTCATAGGCCTATTGGTTTTTCTTTGTTATTAAGACACCTCACCTGTCAAGACTGTTTCTTAAGAGGAAAATAATTATATACACTAACGACAAGATGATTATAATTATATTTGCAAAAACTGAAGCAACAAGGAAGGTTAAGACGTCTTTAGAAGCGTAAATTAGGTCAGACAAGGTGAACCGGACGAGATCGTTCAAGTCCAGCTGCACCAGCTGCACCAGCTGCTCCATCTTCCCGCTAGGGGAACCAAGGAGGTGCCATGTGATACCAAGAAAAGCTCTTGGCAACACATGAAGAATAAGACACATTTGCAACACTCGGGTATCTTTACTTCCGGTGATAAAGATATACCCAAGAGTTTCTCATTTGTCTTGTTCATCAATTTTTCGGTATTGTATGACATCAATGATCACATTACTTTGCCAGCTTAATAAAACGGAAACATTTAAATCTTCTAAGTAAATATGGCCTACATTCCACTATTATCTAGGTCAAATTGCCCATAAGAGCCCGAACCTGTGCCCCGTGGTTCGGTAATTAATAGTTTAGGTTAATTCACGGTTTTCTGATATATAAGCCACTGGGAGGATGGAGGAGGCAGTAGTCAACACAGGGTGTTGAATATTGTACGATTATCCGAAGTGGTACACTTAATATAGAATAGATGATTAGACTAAGATATATCAGTGTAGGCAGAGTCAGTATATCCACGAGACACTGTATAGATGTGTAATAACAACCAGGAAGTAACGAATGCTCCACAAAAAAGATCGAGTCACTAATGATTCGTTCAGCATCATAACACGAAGGACTGAGAAAGTACTCATTAATCTTTACTGACATAGCTCTGGAATTTCTAATTAGGTTGTATCATGGTCTTTGGATAAGACCCAGGAATGATTCATTGGCTTTAAATCTTATAGATTACTAAAGGGTCATTAATATTGAACTCTTAGTGTATGTACACAGAGATGTAAACTTCTCTATGTATATATCTTTGACCAAGGTATATCCTGATAATTTCTTGTTCCTTATTTTTAATTAATAAATATTTAAGGACCCCATATTATTGTTTGTAAAAATGCCAAATTAAATTTGATCTATTATATTTGCTATCTATAATACTCTAAACTCCGCAAAAGTTATTTAGAAAGTTGAACCCCCGGTATTATTTTCTTTTGGCCCATAAAGGAAAGCGAGCAAGTGAGCGCATACAGAGGAAACTAGTTCATAATATGCTAACTTCAAAAGTTAGTATATTATGACTAGGCTTCATTAGTTGCCTCATTTCCAATTTCTGCCAAATTTTCTGTTTGATAAGATATAGCAAGACTTGCATGAGAATAAAAGGTTGCCTTTTTGGAAAGACCTGAACAGGACAACACCGTCAGTAGGACCGATTGTCTTCCTGATGGAGGAATTAGAAAGTCCTTCGACAAGAAGCCACAAGCTAGAAATGAAGCTCAACGTTTTGAGAGTGACTTGTTAATCAACCAGGACAAACCAAGACGTCGTCTAGCAATTTGTAGGTTAATTGTGAACTGTTTTATCTACAAGAGTTAATTCTGAATATGATTTTTTCTCTAGGTGAACATGCGCTAGCATCGCTTTAGTCGTGTGATAATTTTTAACTCCGCTGTGAGACTGCGATGGGAAATATTCTCCAGAAATACTGTATGCTAAACAAGAAGAAATGGCCCTTTACCACCGCTACTTTGTGTCGGAATATATCTCATACTTGTGGCAAGATTGTATCGTCTCACTCATGTTTGTCATCAACTGAAATGTCTCTCTGGAGGGTGCAGGGAAGCACGATGGTTCTTGATGTTGCAAATGTACCTCTGGAGGAGCGAGGAAGCATGCTGGTTCTCTGTGCTGCATATTTTCTCTGGTAGATCACTGGAGGGTCGGTGAAAATTCAGGGAAGCACCCGGATTCCTAATTCCTGGCAGCGTACCTTTTCAGGAGCGAGTAAGGACGCTGGTACTCGACGTTGCAAACGTACCTCTGGACCTCTGAAGAGTCGAGGAAACAGACATTTGCCTGATGCTTTAAACAAGAAGCTTGAGTGTCCAAGCTGGCAGACAGTGCTGTAGGAATGACCATTCCACAAAGTAGGTCCGATTGTTACTGGGATATTGCCAAAGGCTGAAAAATACAGCGATGCAATGTCACAATTGTCCAGAATGGGGCTAGGTCAACTGGACGTCCAAGAAAGCAAGACTTGCAGAATAGACGAGAGTGTTGACAACAGGGATGATGAAGCAACGACAGTTGATGGAAAATCTTGAAGAAATAAAAACTTTGAACCAATACAGAAATCATTCCAACCCAGAACGTAACCAGACTTATAAATTACTAAACCAAGAAAATAAGAGAAGAAAGAATAAAATTTACATATCTATGGCTGGAACGATTCCTGACTGACGTCCATTTCGGAGACAATACCTTAGATGACATTTCGATCAGTCCTGGACCATTACCAAGCCGCGGGTGACTTGTTCCAGGACGAACCGAAACATCGTATGTGGGTTACTTACAAACAAGGAGAAAAATAAAAAAATAATAATTCAAAAAAAAAGCTGTAGCTAAGACCCCCAAGTTTGAACTAAGACTCACATTTAAGCACGTAAAACAAATATAAAATAAATTTTAAAGAATAAAACACAAAGTCCCAGAAGCACAGGAAGAAGTGAGACAACAGAGAGAAAATTCCTCAATGGATTTACATATTTTAACAATACTGGATAAACCAACAGTGTGATGCTGTAAGGATTTTTTGAGAAAAGTGAAATTTTTAAGGAAGTTCGGCCTATTTGGCATGTTTTGCTTGTATATATATATATATATATATATATATATATATATATATATATATATATATATATATATATATATACATATATATATATATATATATATCAGAGCTTTTAAAGCTGTTATGATAGCTACATACATCACACGGGAGAAAAAACCCTGGATAGGCAGATTGCATTTATCTGAACTTTAAAAACAAAATAGACTTTTCGACAGTGTATTTCGTGAAAAAATAAACCAGAGACTACGAAATATAGCTGGAACAAAAGCCAAACTGCTCTCACATGAATGCAGGAGCAATGCCAGCAGAAGTAACATGTTAATATTTACCTAACTTGAATTTATTACCAGAAAGAGAATAACTGTTTATGTTAAAATACTGTCAGATGACGTCTAGACTTTACAGATTAAAAAAGAAATCCATACGAATGTAAACAAGACGACCCGTGTAGAGGAACTGTGATGAACTGAGACTAAAGTAATTATCGTGATATGGATGTTAGAATTTAATGTGGATTAATGTTGCGTAATGGAGAAAGTTCAAAGAGACTTCGTAATGAGAGCAGACTGTGTCAGACTGATGTTTATATCAAAGGGTTGTAGCGTTAATTATAATATATGTGTTCACTGAATAATACCGTGATACGGCAGTGAACTACAACTGTATTGTAGCAGTGAACTACCCTTGTTGTGCTCCAGCTCACAACACCTGCATCAGTAGTGTGATGTCATCACCCGGAAAAGTGAATCAACTAATTAAGAGACACACTTCAAAATGACTCGCAGAGCAAAAGTGTGTTTTCAGAACTAGAAACTACTGTGTGAAGATAACACTTGTTGGCTGACGAGACTCAAGGGAGCCATGATAACTAATATAGGTCAGATTCGCAAGAGAAAATAGATAAGAGAGATTTTTTAGTGCCATAGAACATAAGATACTTAGAAATGTTTTACTCACGGAGAAGTTTATTGCTGAAATGCGACTCTAGAGAAAGTGGTAAATGTTAGAGCCAGTGGAAACGAAGTGTTTGAAGATGTGACATAACATGTAGAGCTGTGCTGCTGTAACTGCTAGCACTGAAGACTGGTGCACCACCAGCACAGCTCTGCTGCTGTAACTGCTAGCACTGAAGACTGGTGCACCACCAGCACAGCTCTGCTGCTGTAACTGCTAGCACTGAAGACTGGTGCACCACCAGCACAGCTCTGCTGCTGTAACTGCTAGCACTGAAGACTGGTGCACAGCTCTGCTGCTGTAACTGCTAGCACTGAAGACTGGTGCACCACCAGCACAGCTCTGCTGCTGTAACTGCTAGCACTGAAGACTGGTGCACCACCAGCACAGCTCTGCTGCTGTAACTGCTAGCATTGAAGACTGGTGCACCACCAGCACAGCTCTGCTGCTGGAACTACTAACAATGAAGGCAGGGACACCACCAACACAGCTGTACTGCTGTAACTACTAACAATGAAGGCAGGGACACCACCAACACAGCTGTACTGCTGTAACTACTAACAATGAAGGCAGGGACACCGCCAGCACAGCTCTACTGCTGTAACTGCTAACAATGAAGACAGGTACACCACCAGCACAGCTCTACTGCTGTAACTGCTAGCACTGAAGACTGGTGCACCACCAGCACAGCTCTGCTGCTGTAACTACTAACAATGAAGGCAGGGACACCACCAACACAGCTGTACTGCTGTAACTACAATTAGTAATCACACATTCACCTGACTTATCGTTTGGCTTTTTATCTCAGTTCTTAATTTCGATCCATAACTGATCTAAACTGTCCTAAATTTGAAGAACAGGAGGAGAATGAGGTAATCAGTCCCTCAGCCTTGAGTCTTAAATTTCATCTTCGAATTGTGCTTAAGTTATGAATTGTTACAGCTGCGGTATTGTGTCTTAGTTTACACTGTCTCAGCAGTTTTACATGAAGTGCCATGAAGAGGAGTGTGTGTGATGCGTCCACTTTAACACGTTGTATAATGTTGTTACAGAGTTTTGTGAAAGAGCAACGAGACAAACAATGCCACTGTTCAGTGTAAACAACGAAGACAATACTGGGTCATTAAAAATGATAACGAATGAATGAGTGGAAAATTAATTTAGGTATTGACAATAAAGGATGTTTATATCAATCATTGTGAAGGAAATTCTCTCTCTCTCTCTCTCTCTCTCTCTCTCTGACAGACCATCGGCTTCCTGCCATAACTCGTTCACGGTTCCGCTCACATTACCGTATTTCATCAAGTTCATTTCTTGTCCAATTTGTAGCTGAGACCATTCCCTCTTTCATCTCATATTACTGTTCTCACCTTCCGTCTCTTCAGCAGCCAAAACCAGACTTCCAGACTACCTACCTACCTGCCTATATATATATATATATATATATATATATATATATATATATATATATATATATATATATATATATATATATATATATATATATATATATATATATTACGTATATACATTTTCTCCTGTTTTCAATTGCATTTTACTCTCTCTTTGATTCAAATATCGAACTTCCAACACTACTGAAAAAAGGTTACAAAAAAGGCTTTTACGTGGAAGCCATTTCTCTGTGTGCAGTGTATTATCAAGTCATTGCTTCATAAAGCTCTACACAGAGCGAAACTTGGTATAATAAATTTCTACACAGGGCAAAAATCTGTTCCACAATTTCTGTCTTCTCTGCAATATATTTCATTTTATTCCCCAGTATAATTGTATGTCGTATCAATAAATATTTTAATGATATCGTCCAGCAATTAATTGATTGTCCTTTTAAACCAAAGCATTCACGCTGTTATTTGTCACCCAGTCTAAACTCACAGCCACGGCTAGATGCTCATCAACAACACATCAGACCAATGCCGGGGATATTAGTTGTGTCAACACTTGACCAATGCCGGGGATATTAGTTGTGTCAACGCTACTTTTGACCAATGCCAGGGATATTAGTTGTGTCAACGCTACTTTTGACCAATGCCAGGGATATTAGTTGTGTCAACACTACTTTTGACCAATGCCAGGGATATTAGTTGTGTCAACGCTACTTTTGACCAATGCCAGGGATATTAGTTGTGTCAACACTACTTTTGACCAATGCCAGGGATATTAATTGTGGCAACACTACTTAACAATCTGTCGGTATTTTATACCATTTTAATGTTCAACACTACTTTTGACCAGTGCCAGGGATATTAGTATGATCAACAACACTTCGGACCAATGCCAGTGACATCAATGTCATCAACAACACTTCACACCAATGCTAGAGACATCAATTTCATCAACAACACTCTAGACCAATGCCAGGGACATCAATTTCATCATCAACACTTCAGATCAATGCCTTATCGCCCATCCAACACTAATATTTTCCTCCTAACATTCAACAATTCTGCAGGTTTAATCTCCGGTGGATTTCCTCTGATCTCTCTCAGGTTTTCCTCTCACTTATTCCCCAGGTGCTGGAAGAATAAAAAAAGGAGAGACCAGTTTCACCATCTGTGCAATTCACATTCAAGCCTTGGCCTTCGGGTGATTTATTTTCTAGACATATATCCGGAGTGCCCCAACTTCTAGGTCGGAAGCTGCAAGTATTTTATGTGCAGCTGTGAGGGTTTATGTAGTGCACATATTGAATATTCCATACTCGTCCGTCATCGATCTTACATCCTCTCTCATGTGTCGTCTGTTCCCCCCCCCCCCTTGTCTCCTCCGCTCCAGCCTCGTATTGTCCCGTCAGAATGAAAAGCCGAGCTAGAGGGGAGACAATGATGTCGGATGATGCCTTTCTCTGGCCTGAAAGCCTCGCCCCCAGCTCCCAGCGCCGCTCATTACACCTCTGGTCCTCCCTTGGACACCTAGCAATACAAGATTACATACCGCGCAACACCTAATTAGCACATTTTTCATACTCTGATGAACACACTACTGGTGATACTTTTTACAATATGGATTTTCCTAACCATTATCTTCACTGTTAACCACTTTACTGCACCAATTTCGCAATAAATGATTCCTGTTATGCAGTTCTGTTTATGTATTTTTAACGAAAATGCTACGTTATGAGTTTGGTCTCGTATGTTACTACTGGAGCCTCTTACTAGAGCCTCTTACTGGAGCCTCTTACTAGAGCCTCTTACTGGAGCCTCTTACTAGAGCCTCTTACTGGAGCCACTTACTAGAGCCTCTTACTTGAGCCTCTTACTAGAGCCTCTTACTGGAGCCTCTTACTAGAGCCTCTTACTGGAGCCTCTTACTAGAGCCTCTTACTGGAGCAACTTACTAGAGCCTCTTACTTGAGCCTCTTACTAGAGATTTTTATTTTAGCTTTAAAAACAACAAGGGTTTCTTAATACGAGTCTTCAGGAATTTCTTACATCTGTTTCTCACCGCCTGTGTCGTACAGAAGGTCAGCTGTGAGAAATTAGGCACATGTGAAACATCTGGGTATTTTTGCGTCTACGAAGTAAAGATATCCAGATACCGTAAATGTATCTAATTGACCATCTTGTCGGTATTGTGTACCATTGCTAATACAAGGTCAGCTGTGTTGTCTGTCAGTGCGGATGAAGTGTTCCGAGCGTCTTAACTCAGCTGACAGTCACTGTCTTTAAACTACCGAGGCTCGTCCACAAGCTCCAGCCGCCCTCCTCCCAGACCCTGGCTCCAGTTCGAATTCGTTCCGAAGTACGGAGCATGGAAAAACAAACAAACATTCGCCTTGTTTTTGGTTTCCAAGCTCCTTGGTTTAGCTCACGCTACCTGCCAGACAGTGTTGGCCTGGTTCCCTGTGTGACTGTCAGGCCCACATCATTACTCTGTGTTTTCCCCACCACTTCAACAAGGCTGATTTCGTCCCTTGATGAAGGAAACCCGTTCAGTGTGATGGAATATGACGGGGAAATACAGCTAGCTCTTGTTCCCGCCATGCAGCTATCATACAGAGTATGCAGCAACGCACTGTTGGTGCGCCCTGTGTTTAATAAAACTAAATGCAAACTGAGCGGCATTCTATGTTAGCACACGTGGGTCAGGCTTCTGTTAGCACACGAGGGTCAGGCTTCTGTTAGCACACGAGGGCCAGGTTTCTGTTAGCACACGAGGGTCAGGCTTCTGTTAGCACACGAGGGTCAGGCTTCTGATAGCACACGAGGGCCAGGCTTCTGTTAGCACACGAGGGTCAGGCTTTTGATAGCACACGAGGGTCAGGCTTCTGATAGCACACGAGGGCCAGGCTTCTGTTAGCACACGAGGGTCAGGCTTTTGATAGCACACGAGGGTCAGGCTTCTGTTAGCACACGAGGGTCAGGCTTCTGATAACGCTTCACTAAGTCTATTAAATTCACATTCAACAAAATGAACACGAGAATAAAAGAAAAAGAACAACGAAAAGTGAGAGAAAGCGAGAGGAGGATAGTGGTAGGAAAAAGTGTCAATGTATAAAGGAAGAGGAGAAGAAGGAAGAGGTTGGGGGACGAGAAGAGGAAGGGGAGAAAAATAAAGGAATTTGGAGAAATCGATGTCAAGGAACACAGGTGAAAATTAAACTTAAATCCCTTAAATACAACTTCAAATCAATCTCTTAGACGTAAGAAAAATGAACCAGAAACTGGACAAAAAGAGGAAAAATGCATAAAGAAAAATAACAGGAAGATTAACTAGAAAACAGACGGAAAAAAAGAGAAGAATCAACACACAAGACATGGAAGACAACTTTAATGTATGTGCTGGTATCTCCAGGTTACCAAGACGATCACTGGCCAACACTTGTCACCTGCGTCTTAAGACAATTCTCCGTCAAATTTGTCTCAAATTTCCTCAAAATTCATAAATAAACTAATTTTTAGCTATAAAGATTCATTATCATTATTATTATTATTATTATTATTATTATTATATTCGTACTGCTGTTACTACTACTACTACTACTACTACTACTATTGCTACTACTGATACTCTTACTACTGCTAATAATAATAATAATAATACTATTATTAATAATGAATAATAATATATATGGGAAGATCTAGATCCGAAAGGGTCTTACGGCGCCTAATGTAATGGGATGCAGTGAGGTTTGATCCAAGGAAGAGGAGGGTAACTCCAGTTCCTTGGACATCAGGATTCCTTCAGCAGCATCAAAGGACCTGCCTCATCTCCATAGTTTCTTTCCTCTTAATGTAATATTAAAAGATTACCTTTTGTTATATTATTTGGTTATATTTTGATGATATATCAACCAAATTTAACGTAACTTAACGTAATGTAATTTAATCTAGTTTAACTTAACGTAACCTAACTTAATCTAATTCAACGTAACGTAACGTAATTTAACTTAATGTAATTTAATTTGAATAGATAGAGAAAATAGCTTGAAATCGTATGTGGGCTTCGTACGTTAGTCTTTAGAGGATTTGGTGTCACCTAACAGTAAATAGGTACTTGGGTGTTAGTTTACTTATTCTTGCTGCCCCTGTTCACTTAACAGCCATGGGTACCTGTTAGTCTCCTTGCACCTACTGTCCCCGTCATCTAGCAGTAAACAGGTACCTGTTAGTCTCATTGCGCCTGCTGCCCCTGTTCATGCAGTAGTCAACAGGTACCTGCATTAGTCTCCTCGCACCTGCTGCGTCATACAGCTGGGGTTTGAAATGTGCTGAGGTACGACAACCAGCTAGTTTTTAGTCTGTAAAAATTAAGAATGGAAAAGAATATTCTGAGAAGTGCCAATACCATGAAGACCTGCTGCTGGGGACCGGTGCCGGGACCGGTCCGGGGACCGTCCTGGGGACCGTCCTGGGGAAGGGTTGGCCATGGTGAGAGCTGAAATAACGGAGATTTGTGTGCCTTTGTGTCACACACAGCTACCCACACATCGCATGTGTGTGTGTGTATGTGTGTGTATTCACCTATTTGTGGTTGCAGGGGTCGAGTCACAGCTCCAGGCCCCGCCTCTGCACTGGCCGCTACTGGGCCACTCTTCCTGCGCCATGAGCTTTATCATACCTCTTCTTAAAGCTATGTATGAGTATGTGTGTGTCAACCCTCACACAAGCCTTCCTTGTGGATTTTATCCGATGGTTGGGAAAATAATTAAGCATTTGACGTGTAAATTGAGGCTAAATTAATTACGCCTTTACTCTTAGTAATTTTTCAACAGTGATATATGACACTTCTCGGGTAAACTTTCACATTATATATATTATTATGCATTAACTGCAAGGTTATATTACCCCTTGTATTAATAATAATAATAATAATAATAATAATAATAATACTAATAATAATAATAATAACAGCAATAATAATAATAATAATAATCACAATAACAGCAATAATAATAATAATAATAATAATAATAATAATAATACTAATAATAATAATAATAACAGCAATAATAATAATAATAATAATAAATAATAATAATAATCATAATAACAGCAATAATAATAATAATAATAATAATAATAATAATAATAATAATAATAATAATAACAATAATAATAATAATCACAATAATAGCAATAATAATAATAATAATAATAATAATAATAATCACAATAACAGCAATAATAATAATAATAATAATAATAATAATAATAATAATATCACTTCGACCAAAGTCTACTTTGAAGTGGATTAAAATATTTTAATGTTTATAATCATTGTGAGGGGGAGAAACAGTAGACAATATAATACATTAATAAAGTTCCGCCTTGGTTGTATTTTAACAGTTACTGCAGCAAATTACCCAACTAATTCACATAATTATGCTCGGATATGCAAATGTACCAATTGCTTTTAATTGTGTGGTGATAATATTGTATTAGTAGTGTGTGTGTGTGCAGGGAACACGAAGAGGCGGGACCAGGAGCTATGAATCGACCCTTGCAATCACAATTAGGTGAGTACATAAAATACCCTTTCTGGTTTATGTGAATGATGTTCTCTGGATGAGATTATGTCTGATTTAACCCTGATGCTGATGACGTAAAACCGAAGAGTAGGATGTAAACCCACGAGGGAATGACTCCTAATGGATCTGGACAGTCTGAAAGACTGGTCAGATAAGTGGTTGTTTGAATTCAACCCCAGCAAATACAAGGTTATGAAGTTTGTAATAAAGTTGGTAGAATTACCGACAATATGTAAAGTAATGGCTTGATAAAGTAATGGCTTGATAAAGCTCCTGGAGAGCGAAACGTTGCCACAATAAAATGTCACATTAGTTGCACTTGTGTCCTTTTACTTTACAAGGTTATGAAGATCGGGGAAAAGGCCAGAACACAGGAAACGAAATATAGTTTCGAGAGAGAGGCTGCAGACCACACTCAAACAGATAGGTCCAAGGGTGAGTATAGCGCCTAGCATATTGCCAAAGACTTCCGTCAACTACTTAACCTCCAGCAGTTAATACTCTTCTGAAAAAATAAAGACTAGGCTTCAAGAATCTTAACAGTCATTCCAGGCCCTTTGTAAGACACATGTAAGGCTCATGAATATCAAATGGTATACAATACCGACAGGTTGGTAGATAAGACACATAGGCAACATGTAAGGCTTATCCTGGAGTACGCAGCACCAGTACGGAACCCCACACCAGAGGAAGCATGTTAGGAAACTGGACCAAATGCAAAAGTGTGCAACGAGACTAGTCCCAGAGCTAAGAGAGGCTGACGGAACTGGAGGATAGAATAGCCAGGGGAGACATGATAACAACATGCAAAATACTCAAAGGAACCGATAGGATAGACAAAAATAGGCTGCCTCAGAGGCGGGAAACAGCTACTCGGGGGCACAACTGGAAGGCAAAAGTGAGTCAGAGATGTCAGGAAGTATTTTTTCAATCTCAGGGTGATCGAGAAGTGAAATGTCTTACAGAAGTGGAAGTGAAGACAGACTTCATACATAGATTTAAGAGAAGGTACGATAGAGCCCACGAGGCTAGGAGGGAATGGATGGATGTGGTAAGTGGCAAGTGGAAAGGCGGGGCCAGGAGCTAAGGTTCAACCCCAGAACCACATATAGGTGAGTACACACACACACACAAACTCGGGATGTTAATGGCGGAGTTAGTTCAGAATCTGTCTCTTCCATCGCGAGTTTGAGAGAGAGAGAGAGAGAGAGAGAGAGAGAGAGAGAGAGAGAGAGAGAGAGAGAGAGAGGAAAGTATTTAACATGCAGTTAAAAGGTGTGTATGGGTGCCACAGCATGAGCCTCTGCCCTTTCATGACAGTGCCAACAAAATGCCACCAGGATGCCACTAAGATGCCACTGAGGTGCCAGTAGAGTTCCACTCACCTAAAACGAAGCCATCCTTGGTCCACTGTGCACGTCCCTGCTGGTTCTCCACCACACACCTCAACATAACATCGTTACCCTCTCTCACTCTCACACTCCCTGGCCGCTCGCGGAACACCTGTACCACCTCAACACCTGTAATATATATATCAATGTCATTAACACCTGTTGCACCTGCAATATATATTAATCTTGTAATATGTGAGTATTATCAACACCTGTTATGCCTGCTACACCTGTAACACCTGTTACACATGCTTGTTATTAATACTTGAAGTCACATATAATACACTTGTAATGCTTAAAGGGATTATTATAACACCTGTAATATTTGTGATTTCAAAACATTTCACTTGTAATACACTGTGCTTGATATTAACACCTGCTACACCTGTTGCTAGTCGTGTAAACATTGGTTAAAATGGTCAGTAACGCATCTGTAAAGTAAGGATCTATAAACAGCTGTAAAACAGTGGTCCAAACATGTGTTAAATTATGGTCTAAACATATGTAAAACAATTATTTTCACATCTGTAAAGTAATGATCTAAATATCTGCAACGCAGTGATCTGAACATCTGTAACAATGATCTAAACATTTGTAATTCATCGACATAAAGCATCTGTGATTAACGGCGTGAAAACGTCTGTAATTCAACAGTCGTAACCAGACAGATGTATTCCGGTCGCTGCTCGATCCGAGAAAGTTATCCCCGGTTACCTTAAGCCCAGCCTTCTCTACCTCAATGCGTGCCAAAGGAACAGTGCAGTGTGTAGCGAAAGGTTTGAAACCTGTCAGAAGAGGCATTGGCAAGTTATCACATGGGCACTAATATCCTAATTTTTATTTTACAGGTAGAGAGAACACGATGCAGAACACACTATAGAGAACAGCCTGGCAAGAAATGCACGACATAGACAGAGAACACAATGTAGACAACACAATTCGGACAGAGCACAATACAGAGGGAACACAATACAGGTAGACAAAACACGGTACAGACAGGACACAATAGACACAGAACACAGTAAAGAAAGAACACAGTGCAGACAGAACACAGTATAGACAGAGCACAGTATAGACAGAACACAGTACAGACAGAACACAACACAGGACACAGCAGAGGAAGACAGCCGGGGGAAATATCAGAGATTCTCACCGGCAGAGCACGTGTTAATGAACACTGTAATTAACTTACAAGTCAGAGATGCAGCCAGGTGACTCAGACACCTGTGTCAGGTGATCATCTCTCTCCCTTGTCACCTAAACAGGTGGCGAGGCACCACCTGGCACCAATACAGGTGGCGAGGTAGGCACCTTACTCCAAAAAAAGATGGTTAGGATAGTACCATCTGAAGATCTTTAAATTATTTTAGATATACCAAGTTCAAAATTTTTTTTTGCTTTGCACTAATCTATGATGGATATTGTAAATTCCTTCAATAATTATAGGTCCCAGTAATTATCCACTTGCATGTTATACTTGTATAATCAATCGAGTAATTATATGATGATGTTAATGAGGCCAGCTAGGGCATTTGGCGCCTTTAATAAGGATAGCAATTTGGCCCCAAGTGGTAAGTAGGGCATTTATGGTGTTAATTCAGCAGTACTGCCACCTGGAACACCACTGGTGGAGCACCAGTGGTGCGCCACTAGTGAATCATCACTGGTGGAGCACCACTGGAGCACTAGTGGAGTACCACTGGAGCACTAGTGGAGCACCACTGTTGCAGCACTAGTGGAGTGCCACTGGTGGAGCACCACTGGTGGAGTCTCACTGGTGGAGCACCACTGATGGAGCATCACTGGTGGAGCCCCACTGGTGGAACACTAGTGGAGCACCACTTGTGGAGCATAACTGGTGGAGCATTACTGGTGGAGCATCACTAGTGGAGCACCACTGGTGGAACATGACTGGTGGAGCACCACTGGAGCACTAGTGGAGCACTAGTGGAGCACCACTGGTGGAGCCTCACTGGTGGAGCACCACTGATGGAGCATCACTGGTGGAGCCCCACTAGTGGAACACTAGTGGAGCACCAATGGTGGAGCATAACTGGTGGAGCATTACTGGTGGAGCATCACTAGTGGAGCACCACTGGTGGAACATGACTGGTGGAGCATGACTGGTGGAGCACCACTAGTGGAGCACCACTGGTGGAGCACCACTGGTGGAGCACCACTGGTGGAGCATGACTGGTGGAGCACCACTAGTGGAGCACCACTGGTGGAGCACCACTAGTGGAGGATTATTAGAGGACCACCAAGGTAGCACCACCAGTGTAGCATTAACAGTATAGAACCGCCAGTGTAGCACCACCAGTGTAGCACCACCAGTGTAGCACCGCCAGTGTAGCACCACCATCACTATCACGTCAGTGAATTAAAGAGCAAAACACTCACCCCCATATATGTATATATATATATATATATATATATATATATATATATATATATATATATATATATATATATATATATATATATATATATATATATATATATATATATATATATTTATTTATGTCGTGTCGAATAGGTAAAATATGTCAATTAGCAAGAACTCATTTAAAATTAAATCCTTTCTAAAATTTTCTCTCATACGTTTAAAGATACGTATATTTTTTCATTTATGTTAATATAAAAATTAATAATTTTGTACCAAAAGAACCTTAGAAAACTTACCTAACCTTATTATAACAAGCACAGTTTAATTTAGCCTAATCTAACTAAATATATTTTAGATAAGTTTACAATAATCTAATAATAAACAAACGCAATGGAATATATTTTTTTTCTTTAGGTTCAGAATGAATTTTTACGAAATTACTGCATACACAAATTTTCGCATGTCTTATTCGGCAAGAAGAGCGTTGCTATTTAAGCCAGAATAGCAAGTTTTACCTATTCGGCACGACATATATAATATCTGTTTGGATGAGTTAGGCCAAAGTTCAGATGTTTGTTGTCTAATTATTTCTCTGTAATATTTTTCGTCCGCAGCTAATTTTTGGTCCACCGCAAAACACATTTTACCCATTTTTTTACGATTCTGACATTGTTAATTATTTCCCACCAGTCTTGGTCCGTGACGGATGACGGGTGGGGGACGTTTCTCTCAGGGGACGGAGCCCCCTCTTACGTCTCGCTTGCCTGTCCTCAACACCACCAGAAAAAAAAGACACATCAAAAAGCCAAATTAAGAAAAGGAGAATAAATTTCTAAGGGTGAATACATTATTCTGCTTCTGTCGCCTCGGTAAAAGACACAATAAATCCATCTTGGATTTTTTTCCTTCTGAAATGTCAGCTGAAAGTCGGTTTGGAAAATACAAGGCTCACCTATTTTTATTTTATTTAATTGACTCCCGTGTGTACGCATGCAAGACCTGACGAGCGAAACGTGTGAGAAGTGACGAGCAAAACGTGTGAGCCTTGAGTGATAAAAAACTGTGCGGAACTGAAAGAATTTCCTGAGATGGAATTGAGTGTTTGTCGAACTGACGACTTAACGTAGAGTGACGCTGTGGTAGCTGAGGATCCTGAGACCTGTCAAGTAGACCACGAGGAGAGACCTGTCAAGTAGACCACGAGGAGAGACCTGTCAAGTAGACCACGAGGAGAGACCTGTCAAGTAGACCACGAGGAGAGACCTGTCAAGTAGACCACGAGGAGAGACCCGTCAAGTAGACCACGAGGAGAGACCTGTCAAGTAGACCACGAGGAGAGACCTGTCAAGTAGACCACGAGGAGAGACCTGTCAAGTAGACCACGAGGAGAGACCTGTCAAGTAGACCACGAGGAGAGACCCGTCAAGTAGACCACGAGGAGAGACCTGTCAAGTAGACCACGAGGAGAGACCTGTCAAGTAGACCACGAGGAGAGACCCGTCAAGTAGACCACGAGGAGAGACCCGTCAAGTAGACCACGAGGAGAGACCTGTCAAGTAGACCACGAGGAGAGACCTGTCAAGTAGACCACGAGGAGAGACCTGTCAAGTAGACCACGAGGAGAGACCTGTCAAGTAGACCACGAGGAGAGACCTGTCAAGTAGACCACGAGGAGAGACCCGTCAAGTAGACCACGAGGAGAGACCTGTCAAGTAGACCACGAGGAGAGACCTGTCAAGTAGACCACGAGGAGAGACCCGTCAAGTAGACCACGAGGAGAGACCTGTCAAGTAGACCACGAGGAGAGACCCGTCAAGTAGACCACGAGGAGAGACCTGTCAAGTAGACCACGAGGAGAGACCTGTCAAGTAGACCACGAGGAGAGACCTGTCAAGTAGACCACGAGGAGAGACCTGTCAAGTAGACCACGAGGAGAGACCTGTCAAGTAGACCACGAGGAGAGACCTGTCAAGTAGACCACGAGGAGAGACCTGTCAAGTAGACCACGAGGAGAGACCTGTCAAGTAGACCACGAGGAGAGACCTGTCAAGTAGACCACGAGGAGAGACCTGTCAAGTAGACCACGAGGAGAGACCTGTCAAGTAGACCACGAGGAGAGACCCGTCAAGTAGACCACGAGGAGAGACCCGTCAAGTAGACCACGAGGAGAGACCCGTCAAGTAGACCACGAGGAGAGACCTGTCAAGTAGACCACGAGGAGAGACCTGTCAAGTAGACCACGAGGAGAGACCTGTCAAGTAGACCACGAGGAGAGACCTGTCAAGTAGACCACGAGGAGAGACCCGTCAAGTAGACCACGAGGAGAGACCTGTCAAGTAGACCACGAGGAGAGACCTGTCAAGTAGACCACGAGGAGAGACCCGTCAAGTAGACCACGAGGAGAGACCCGTCAAGTAGACCACGAGGAGAGACCCGTCAAGTAGACCACGAGGAGAGACCTGTCAAGTAGACCACGAGGAGAGACCTGTCAAGTAGACCACGAGGAGAGACCTGTCAAGTAGACCACGAGGAGAGACCCGTCAAGTAGACCACGAGGAGAGACCCGTCAAGTAGACCACGAGGAGAGACCTATCAAGTAGACCACGAGGAGAGACCCGTCAAGTAGACCACGAGGAGAGACCTGTCAAGTAGACCACGAGGAGAGACCCGTCAAGTAGACCACGAGGAGAGACCTGTCAAGAATACCACGAGGAGAGACCCGTCAAGTAGACCACGAGGAGAGACCTGTCAAGTAGACCACGAGGAGAGACCCGTCAAGTAGACCACGAGGAGAGACCTGTCAAGTAGACCACGAGGAGAGACCTGTCAAGTAGACCACGAGGAGAGACCTGTCAAGTAGACCACGAGGAGAGACCCGTCAAGTAGACCACGAGGAGAGACCCGTCAAGTAGACCACGAGGAGAGACCTATCAAGTAGACCACGAGGAGAGACCCGTCAAGTAGACCACGAGGAGAGACCCGTCAAGTAGACCATGAGGAGAGACCCGTCAAGTAGACCACGAGGAGAGACCTGTCAAGTAGACCACGAGGAGAGACCTGTCAAGTAGACCACGAGGAGAGACCTGTCAAGTAGACCACGAGGAGAGACCTGTCAAGTAGACCACGAGGAGAGACCCGTCAAGTAGACCACGAGGAGAGACCCGTCAAGTAGACCATGAGGAGAGACCTGTCAAGTAGACCACGAGGAGAGACCTGTCAAGTAGACCACGAGGAGAGACCTGTCAAGTAGACCACGAGGAGAGACCTGTCAAGTAGACCACGAGGAGAGACCTGTCAAGTAGACCACGAGGAGGGACCTGTCAAGTAGACCACGAGGAGGGACCTGTCAAGTAGACCACGAGGAGAGACCTGTCAAGTAGACCACGAGGAGAGACCTGTCAAGTAGACCACGAGAAGAGACCTGTCAAGTAGACCACGAAGAGAGACCTGTCAAGTAGACCACGAGGAGAGACCTGTCAAGTAGACCACGAGGAGAGACCTGTCAAGTAGACCACGCGGAGAGACCTGTCAGGAAGACCACGAGGAGAGACCTGTCAAGCAGACCATGAGGAGAGACCTGTCAAGAAGACCACGAGGAGAGACCTGTCAAGAAGACCACGAGGAGAGACCTATCAAGAAGACCACGAGGAGAGACCCGTCAAGAAGACCACGAGGAGAGACCTGTCAAGTAGACCACGCGGAGAGACCTGTCAAGAAGACCACGAGGAGAGACCTGTCAAGAAGACCACGAGGAGAGACCTGTCAAGTAGACCACGCGGAGAGACCTGTCAGGAAGACCACGAGGAGAGACCTGTCAAGCAGACCACGAGGAGAGACCTGTCAAGTAGACCACGAGGAGAGACCTGTCAAGCAGACCATGAGGAGAGACCTGTCAAGAAGACCACGAGGAGAGACCTGTCAAGAAGACATCACTGTAACATAGCTTCTTGTATCTATAATACACGTAGCTTTAAACTTCACGGATATAAACATTCAAATCCACCGCTAAAACCCTTAAAGTTCACAGCTAGGAAGTGTTACAAGGAACTTGAGGTAGAGCGCCAGAGAGCTCTGAATAATGCATAATACTCTATTATTCACATGCAGTTCCGAGACAGCCGGAAGTTTAAAGAACTTTCTTTAATTATTAACTTTCTAAATTAGAACTATCTCTAAAGAGAGTGGCAGTGCCAGCAAGAGTTCTAGGCTTTACCGAATTAAAATAATTCGAGTTTTGAAAAGAGAATCTCAACATCGCGTAAGTGTGGCGCTTGATGGGACGTTCCCTGATCCTGGAGAAAGGGCTCTTGATCCAAAGAACAGGAGCTAGTCTCGACTTTGATCAAATCTTATAGAGTGAGAGTGATATACAGTTAGATTGAGATAGATTTTGCAGAGCCTTGTTACCTCCAGACATTTTGACATATTTTTTTTTTTTGCAAAATATTCGCCAAAAAAGTCGTACAAAATTCTCTGATATTCTAATTTTTTATAATTATTATTCTGGTCTTAGAGACGAAGAAGAGGAAAAAGGATAAGTGCTTCCTTCACTTCCTGCCATCTGTGACTCATTAAAATCTCAGCGGTGCTCCCTGACCCAGCATCTCCCTGACCCAGCATCTCCCTGACCCAGCATCTCTCTGACCCAGCATCTCCCTGGCCCAGCATCTCCCTGACCCAGCATCTCCCTGACCCAGCATCTCCCTGACCCAGCATCTCCCTGACCCAGCATCTCCCTGAAGCAGCATCTCCCTGACCCAGCATCTCCCTGACCCAGCATCTCCCTGACCCAGCATCTCCCTGACCTAGCATCTCCCTGACCCAGCATCTCCCTGACCCAGCATCTCCCTGACCCAGCATCTCCCTGACCCAGCATCTCCCTGACCCAGCATCTCCCTGACCCAGCATCTCCCTGACCCAGCATCTCCCTGGCCCAGCATCTCCCTGACCCAGCATCTCCCTGACCCAGCATCTCCCTGACCCAGCATCTCCCTGACCCAGCATCTCCCTGACCCAGCATCTCCCTGACCCAGCATCTCCCTGACCCAGCATCTCCCTGACCCAGCATCTCCCTGACCCAGCATCTCCCTGACCCAGCATCTCCCTGACCCAGCATCTCCCTGACCCAGCATCTCCCTGACCCAGCATCTCCCTGACACACCCTCCCTGACGCACCCTCCATGACCCACCCTCCCTCTCATACGCTCCCTGACCAAGCCTCCACGAAGAGAAATTCTGACACCAAATTCAGTTTCCAGGAAATTCTTGTAGCGCTGAAGTTTGCTGAAGTCTGTCATTGTTCCTGACGATTCTTTAAGTTAATGAAGTTCCTCCCACAACCACTCTACAGCGTTCTTCTCACAATGCAAGGCGCCTGGGATCGATTCTCTGGGAGAGGCGAAAAGTATGGGCAAATCTCCTTACTCCTGCTGCAGTAACTTGGTAACCTGGTTGTTACTCAACTATTGCAGGTCGTATCCTGAGGGTGAGGATGGAACTACCACACTAGGTGGCTTTCCAGGGGTTATCCCTGGATAACCCTGGATCAGACTTTCCAGGAGAAAGTCTTCCTATTTTATGGAGGCGAGTCTTGTCCTGAGCAAGATAACATTGAGGAACAAATGGAAAGAACATCTTGGGAGACTCTTGGAAGTGGTAGACAATTCTCAAGCAGTTTACCTACATCCTGCACGCCCATCCCACAACACAGCATCCTGCACGCCCATCCCACAACACAGCATCCTGCACGACCATCCCACAACACTGCATCCTGCACGACCATCCCACAACACTGCATCCTGCACGACCATCCCACAACACTGCATCCTGCACGCCCATCCCACAACACAGCATCCTGCACGACCATCCCACAACACTGCATCCTGCACGACCATCCCACAACACTGCATCCTGCACGACCATCCCACAACACTGCATCCTGCACGACCATCCCACAACACAGCATCCTGCACGCCCATCCCACAACACAGCATCCTGCACGACCATCCCACAACACTGCATCCTGCACGACCATCCCACAACACTGCATTCTGCACGACCATCCCACTACACAAAATTATCAACACAAACGAATGCAACAATAATATTGAAAGAAGAAAAGAAAGAGGAAAAAAGAAGGAGAGGGGAGGTAGAGGAAGAAAATGAGGAAACATGGGGTAAATAGGAGGAAAAGCAAGAGGAAGAGAACTAGGGAGGAAAAAGACGGAGACAAGAGGCGGCAACAAGTGAACGAACACTCTCCTGTGTACTGATGAGTCACGTGACCCGAGTGGTTATTTTGTGTTGCGCTCAGCACACGCTGCAATACCGAGTCGATGGAACACAAATACTGTCGGTGTTGGGGACCGCCTGTACACACAGGAGGCCCCCAACACAGGCAATACACATCCATGTACTTCCTGGAATCTCAAACACTGACTGTGAACGTTCCTTCAGTTCGCTGCCGAACGAACGCAGCTAACGATCCTTTGCTAATAACAAGTAAAGCGAACATTTTTCAGCGCCTCTTTAAATATCTGAGCGGCTGGTATCTGAGTTCCCTATCAATTCATCAAATTAAATTTGACGGAAACTCGTGGAAAAAATGAATAAGTTGGCAAGTCGTTGTTTGGCAGAAGTTGTCTTCTGCGTGTGGCAGAACCAATCAATTCCTGACCAGGTGATTACGTCGTGTACAACTCTGCAACCGAGTGTGAGTGATTCCTCAAGTTCTGTGATCATTCTGGGTGATTCTTCAGGTTCTGTGATGATTTTGTGGGATGCATCAAGTACTGTGATGATTCTGTGGGATCCATCAAGTACTGTGATGATTCTGTGGGATCCATCAAGTACTGTGATGATTCTGTGGGATCCATTAAGTACTCTGATCATTCTGAGGGATCTATAAAGTACTCTGATCATTCTGTGGGATCCATCAAGTACTGTGATCTATCTGTGGAATTCATCAGGCTCTGTGATCATTCTGTAGGTTTTGTAGAATGAAAATTGCGTCAATGATATACATACACAGAGCCACAAGAGATATTTGGAAAGCTTTCAAATGAGCTACGGAAGGCAAGAGCTCTCTGCTTGCAAAACAAGGCGATATATCTTCGCCTACAATTGTAAAAACGAGTTGACTAGAGGAACACCTGCTAAGTGTTACTGAAGTGTTTGTTTTGGTGTCAGGCTTGCTGGGAATGTGCACTTACCTATTTGTGGTTGCAGAGATCGAGTCATAGCTCCTGGCTACGAAGTCAATCTCTCCCCGCTCCTGGAGCCTTATCATACCTCTTCTTAAAGCTATGCATGGATCTTGCCTCCACTACTTCACTCTTCAGATTATTCTACTTCCTGACAACTCTAAGGCTAAAGAAATACTTTCTAACATCCCTGTGACTCATCTGAGTTTTCAACTTGCAGTTGTGGTCCCTTTGTGTGTGTATGTGTATGTGTATGTGTATGTGTGTGTGTGTGTGTGTGTGTGTGTGTGTGTGTGTGTGTGTGTGTTTAATATAGAAGGGTCGCAAATGATGTAATTCTCTTTAGAGAAGCAACTTGAAGCATAGAAAAAAAGAAACCAGATTCATTTTTTTTGTCCATACAAGATAAGCAGACATACTCTCTCTCTCTCTCTCTCTCTCTCTCTCTCTCTCTCTCTCTAAGGTTTCCTCGTCAATGGCTTGAAAAGTTGCGCATTTCGCCTATATTAAAGTAAGGACGAATGGTCCCCAAACACGAATTTCAAATAATTATGCGAATCAGCCAATAATACTCAAGGGTAACTTAGCAAACTTTAATGAGGTCTCAACTTGCACCATAATAGCCACTGTCAAGAATTTTTATTCAATTTACCTGACTGGTTTCATTCATATAAGTGTGAAAATATGTGAAACTCTCTCTCTCTCTCTCTCTCTCTCTCTCTCTCTTCTGATATAATTACACTTACACTAAGGGGAAAGTATTTAACAAAAGGTCAAACAAGGCACTTAAAAGGCTCTAGGCTACACAAAAAAAAAAAAAAAAATCAGCAGAGCTGTGCTTTTGTTTACAACAGAGGTGAGAGTAGCAACAGACTAACAACAGAGGTGAGAGTAGCAACAGAGGTCACTCTGGGTGAAGTATTCACCCGTCACAAGTGGTCACAAATTATTGAAGAGAGGTACGCAGAGTTGATGTATTAAAATTAGATATGTTTACTGGTCGCACATTCATGGAATAGGTTATAGATTATAGGTGACTAATCACAGATTATTGATGCTTGATCATAGATCACAATATACATATATGTCGTGCCGAATAGGTAAAACTGGTCAATTAGTAAGAAGTTTAAAATTAAGCCCTTTCCAAAATTTACTCTTATACGTTTAAAGATTTATTTTTTTCATTTATGTTATTGTAAAAATTAATAATCTTGTACCAAAAGAACCTTAGAAAACTTGCCTAACCTTATTATAACAAGCGCAATTTAATTTAGCCTAATATATATTATTGTGAACACGAACGAGTGACATTGATCAATAACAAAATGCGACTAGCCAAGGAATCGAACCCATGCTGCTTTGGCTGATCATTGATCACGAGTAATAGATCATATTTCACAAATAATAGATCATAGATCAAAATAGATCAGAGCTCACAAATAATAGATCATATATCACAATAGATCATAGCTCACAAATAATAGATCATATATCACAATAGATCAGAGCTCACAAATAATAGATCATATATCACAATAGATCAGAGCTCACAAATAATAGATCATATATCACAATAGATCAGAGCTCACAAATAATAGATCACGAGTCATAACTCATATATCACAGATCTTTGTGATCTTGGCAGACAGTTGTAAGTCCCGGTAAATTCTTTCCAGAAAATTTTGGACTTTCTGGACTGATTGAACTGGTTTCAGAGATCTTCGTAAATCCCCCACACGGCTCATTACCTCCTTCCTTTACTCTTCAACTTCTTCTTTATTCTCCTCTTCATTTTCTCCCTCTTCCTCCTCGACTTCTCTTCCAACACCCTACGTAATTCGCAACGGTTCTTAATCTAGATAGAAGCAAATAGTTTTACCCATTAGACAGCCTCAGTGTGGACTTCCAAAACCTCTCCTATCTCTTCTTTATGCGTTTCTCCTCCTTCTCCTCTCCCTCCTTCTCTTACCCAACTCCTACATCCCATTCCCAATACGACCTCCAGCGTCTCTAAAACATCTCTCCATATTAATTCATTTTCTCATCCTTACTACCTCCTTCGTAAATTATTATTACCTGAAAAATAAAAACTCCATTGCAGTGTGGACCGCCAAGAATGTGATGGTCACTGGAGGGACATAATAACATTGCAGTGTGGACCACCAACAATGTGATGGTCACTGGAGGGACATAATAACATTGCAGTGTGGACCACCAACAATGTGATGGTCACTGGAGGGACATAATAACATTGCAGTGTGGACCACCAACAATGTGATGGTCACTGGAGGGACATAATAACATTGACATGAGTAAACTATCACAAATTTAAAATATATTGAAAATGGAATTGCTAATATTATTATTTATATTACTATCACAATTATTAGTATTATTATTGGTATTATTTTTAGTAGTATTTATATTATTATTATTATTATTGATAGTATTATTATTATTATTGATATTATTATTATTGATAGTATTATTATTATTATTATTAATATTATAATTATTATTATTGATATTATAATTATTATTATTATTGATAGTATTATTATTATTATTATTATTATTATTGATAATATTATTATTATTGATATTATTGATATTATTATTATTATTATTATTGATATTATTATTATTATTGATATTATTATTATTATTGATATTGTTATTATTATTGATATTATTATTATTATTGATATTATTATTATAATTATTATTATTATCATCATAGATGAACCAACATCTCTGCCAGATTTGCATTTATAATAAATTATAAAATAAATGTACCTGGGTAAATTACCTAAATGTTCAAAAAGGCTCTTGCCAAATCTGCATTTTTTTAATAAAAATTACTAAAAGAGGATTTTTATATGCATTTTTTTAGCAAAATACTTAAAAAAATAGAAGGTGAATTGAGTCAAGCGGGAGATTTGAGGGAAGTGTTGAATATGAATTAGGATTATTTAGAGTTCACTGGCAATAGGCTGGAATTTTTTTTTCAGTAGTACAGTGTCTTCCATAATGTATGCCTGTATATACGAATATATATTATATATATGCAAAACAACCACTGTGAAAGAATAGCGAAATTCAAAGCGCTTTGGTGATTTCTCACATTATTAAGTTCCTTGATAATGTGAGAAGTCACGAAAGCGCTTGAAATTTCCCTGTTTTTTCCACAATGGTTGTTTTGCATATTATGATATCACCTGTTTACTGTGATCTTATTCCATATTACACACACACAGATGACGTGAAGTTGATGAGAAGAATTCACTCGATCGAAGACCAGGCAGAACTACAAAGGGATTTGGACAGGCTGCAGACCTGGTCCAGCAATTGGCTCCTGGAGTTCAATCCCACCAAGTGCAAAGTCATGAAGATTGGGGAAGGGCAAAGAAGACCGCAGACGGAGTATAGTCTAGGGGGCCAGAGACTACAAACATCACTCAAGGAAAAAGATCTTGGGGTGAGTATAACACCAGGCACATCTCCTGAAGCGCACATCAACCAAATAACTGCTGCAGCATATGGGCGCCTAGCAAACCTCAGAACAGCATTCCGACATCTTAATAAGGAATCGTTCAGGACCCTGTACACCGTGTACGTTAGGCCCATATTGGAGTATGCGGCACCAGTTTGGAACCCACACCTAGCCAAGCACGTGAAGAAACTAGAGAAAGTGCAAAGGTTTGCAACAAGACTAGTCCCAGAGCTAAGAGGTATGTCCTACGAGGAGAGGTTAAGGGAAATCAACCTGACGACACTGGAGGACAGGAGAGATAGGGGGGACATAACGACATACAAAATACTGAGAGGAATTGACAAGGTGGACAAAGACAGGATGTTCCAGAGATTGGACACAGTAACAAGGGGACACAGTTGGAAGCTGAAGACACAGATGAATCACAGGGATGTTAGGAAGTATTTCTTCAGCCACAGAGTAGTCAGTAAGTGGAATAGTTTGGGAAGCGATGTAGTGGAGGCAGGATCCATACATAGCTTTAAGCAGAGGTATGATAAAGCTCACGACTCAGGGAGAGTGACCTAGTAGCGATCAGTGAAGAGGCGGGGCCAGGAGCTCGGACTCGACCCCCGCAACCTCAACTAGGTGAGTACACACACACACACATATATATATATATATATATATGTCGTGCCGAATAGGTAAAACGTGCTATTTTGGCTTATAAAGCAACGCTCTTCTTGCCGAATAAGGCAAGCAAGCGAAAATTTGTGTATGCAATAATTTCGCAAAAATCATTCTGAACCTAACAAAAAAAAAATTTCATTGTCTTTGTTTATTATTAAATTATTGTAAACTTATCTAAAATATATTTAGTTGGATTAAACTAAATTAAATTGCGCTTATTACAATAAGATTAGGCAAGTTTTCTAAGGTTCGTTTGGTACAAAATTATTAATTTTTAAATTAATATAAATGAAAAAATATATCTTTAAACTCATTTAAAATTAAGAACTTAATTTTAAATGAGTTCTTGCAAAGTGACCAGTTTTACCTATTTGGCTCGACACATTATATATATATCATTCGCCAAACTGCAGCTGGCGGAGATTCGATCCCGCGTCACATTATCCCGTCCCATGAGATAAAGCAATGTATGCGTTGCCTTAACCACTCAACCATCGATCCTACAAATGCCATGAGGGCAGCAGAGCTAGGTGTTGTTCATGGTACCAGGACACTCCTGGCAGTGGTAAATGATTCACTATCTCTTGTATCGTAGTTTCATTACTAATATTATATATATATATATATATATATATATATATATATATATATTTATATATATATATATATATATATATATAATTTTTTTTATTATCACACTGGCCGATTCCCACCAAGGCAGGGTGGCCCGAAAAAGAAAAACTTTCACCATCATTCACTCCATCACTGTCTTGCCAGAAGGGTGCTTTACACTACAGTTTTTAAACTGCAACATTAACACCCCTCCTTCAGAGTGCAGGCACTGTACTTCCCATCTCCAGGACTCAAGTCCGGCCTGCCGGTTTCCCTGAACCCCTTCATAAATGTTACTTTGCTCACACTCCAACAGCACGTCAAGTATTAAAAACCATTTGTCTCCATTCACTCCTATCAAACACGCTCACGCATGCCTGCTGGAAGTCCAAGCCCCTCGCACACAAAACCTCCTTTACCCCCTCCCTCCAACCTTTCCTAGGCCGACCCCTACCCCACCTTCCTTCCACTACAGACTGATACACTCTTGAAGTTATTCTGTTTCGCTCCATTCTCTCCACATGTCCGAACCACCTCAACAACCCTTCCTCAGCCCTCTGGACAACAGTTTTGGTAATCCCGCACCTCCTCCTAACTTCCAAACTACGAATTCTCTGCATTATATTCACACCACACATTGCCCTCAGACATGACATCTCCACTGCCTCCAGCCTTCTCCTCGCTGCAACATTCATCACCCATGCTTCACACCCATATAAGAGTGTTGGTAAAACTATACTCTCATACATTCCCCTCTTTGCCTCCAAGGACAAAGTTCTTTGTCTCCACAGACTCCTAAGTGCACCACTCACCCTTTTCCCCTCATCAATTCTATGATTCACCTCATCCTTCATAGACCCATCCGCTGACACGTCCACTCCCAAATATCTGAATACATTCACCTCCTCCATTCTCTCTCCCTCCAATCTGATATCCAATCTTTCATCACCTAATATTTTTGTTATCCTCATAACCTTACTCTTTCCTGTATTCACTTTTAATTTTCTTCTTTTGCACACCCTACCAAATTCATCCACCAATCTCTGCAACTTCTCTTCAGAATCTCCCAAGAGCACAGTGTCATCAGCAAAGAGCAACTGTGACAACCCCCACTTTATGTGTGATTCTTTATCTTTTAACCCCACGCCTCTTGTCAAGACCCTCGCATTTACTTCTCTTACAACCCCATCTATAAATATATTAAACAACCACGGTGACATCACACATCCTTGTCTAAGGCCTACTTTTACTGGGAAATAATTTCCCTCTTTCCTATGTACTCTAACTTGAGCCTCACTCTCCTCGTAAAAACTCTTCACTGCTTTCAGTAACCTACCTCCTACACCATACACCTGCAACATCTGCCACATTGCCCCCCCTATCCACCCTGTCATACGCCTTTTCCAAATCCATAAATGCCACAAAGACCTCATTAGCCTTATCTAAATACTGTTCACTTATATGTTTCACTGTAAACACCTGGTCCACACACCCCCTACCTTTCCTAAAGCCTCCTTGTTCATCTGCTATCCTATTCTCAGTCTTACTTTTAATTCTTTCAATAATAACTCTACCATACACTTTACCAGGTATACTCAACAGACTTATCCCCCTATAATTTTTGCACTCTCTTTTGTCCCCTTTGCCTTTATACAAAGGAACTATGCATGCTCTCTGCCAATCCCTAGGTACCTTACCCTCTTCCATACATTTATTAAATAATTGCACCAACCACTCCAAAACTATATCCCCACCTGCTTTTAACATTTCTATCTTTATCCCATCAATCCCGGCTGCCTTACCCCCTTTCATTTTACTTACTGCCTCACGAACTTCCCCCACACTCACAACTGGCTCTTCCTCACTCCTACAAGATGTTATTCCTCCTTGCCCTATACACGAAATCACAGCTTCCCTATCTTCATCAACATTTAACAATTCCTCAAAATATTCCCTCCATCTTCCCAATACCTCTAACTCCCCATTTAATAACTCTCCTCTCCTATTTTTAACTGACAAATCCATTTGTTCTCTAGGCTTCCTTAACTTGTTAATCTCACTCCAAAACTTTTACTTATTTTCAACAAAATTTGTTGATAACATCTCACCCACTCTCTCATTTGCTCTCTTTTTACATTGCTTCGCCACTCTCTTAACCTCTCTCTTTTTCTCCATATACTCTTCCCTCCTTGCATCACTTCTACTTTGTAAAAACTTCTCATATGCTAACTTTTTCTCCCTTACTACTCTCTTTACATTATCATTCCACCAATCGCTCCTCTTCCCTCCCGCACCCACTTTCCTGTAACCACAAACTTCTGCTGAACACTCTAACACTACATTTTTAAACCTACCCCATACCTCTTCGACCCCAATGCCTATGCTCTCATTAGCCCATCTATCCTCCAATAGCTGTTTATATCTTTCCCTAACTGCCTCCTCTTTTAGTTTATAAACCTTCACCTCTCTCTTCCCTGATGCTTCTATTCTCCTTGTATCCCATCTACCTTTTACTCTCAGTGTAGCTACAACTAGAAAGTGATCTGATATATCTGTGGCCCCTCTATAAACATGTACATCCTGAAGTCTACTCAACAGTCTTTTATCTACCAATACATAATCCAACAAACTACTGTCATTTCGCCCTACATCATATCTTGTATACTTATTTATCCTCTTTTTCTTAAAATATGTATTACCTATAACTAAACCCCTTTCTATACAAAGTTCAATCAAAGGGCTCCCATTATCATTTACACCTGGCACCCCAAACTTACCTACCACACCCTCTCTAAAAGTTTCTCCTACTTTAGCATTCAGGTCCCCTACCACAATTACTCTCTCACTTGGTTCAAAGGCTCCTATACATTCACTTAACATCTCCCAAAATCTCTCTCTCTCCTCTGCATTCCTCTCTTCTCCAGTTGCATACACGCTTATTATGACCCACTTCTCGCATCCAACCTTTACTTTAATCCACATAATTCTTGCATTTACACATTCATATTCTCTTTTCTCCTTCCATAACTGATCATTCAACATAACTGCTACCCCTTCCTTTGCTCTAACTCTCTCAGATACTCCAGATTTAATCCCATTTATTTCCCCCCACCGAAACTCCCCTCCCCCCTTCAGCTTTGTTTCGCTTAGGGCCAGGACATCCAACTTCTTTTCATTCATAACATCAGCAATCATCTGTTTCTTGTCATCCGCACTACATCCACGCACATTCAAGCATCCCAGTTTTATAAAGTTTTTCTTCTTCTTTTTTTTAGTAAATGTCTACAGGAGAAGGGGTTACTAGCCCATTGCTCCCTGCATTTTAGTCGCCTCATACGACACGCATGGCTTACGGAGGAAAGATTCTTTTCCACTTCCCCATGGACAATAGAAGAAATAAAGAAGAACAAGAGCTATGTAGAAAAAGGAGAAAAACCTAGATGCATGTATATATATATATGCATGTGCGTGTCTGTGAAGTGTGACCAAAGTGTAAGTAGGAGTAGCAAGATATCCCTGTTATCTAGCGTGTTTATGAGACAGAAAAAGACACCAAGTCAAGTCACACCAGCAATCCTACCATCATGCAAAACAGTTACAGGTTTCTGTTTCACAGTCATCTGGCAGGACGGTAGTACTTCCCTGGGTGGTTGCTGTCTACCAACCTACTACCTATATATATATATATACTACTAATATATATATATATATATATATATATATATATATATATATATATATATATATATAATATATATATCTTTGTGTGTGTGTGTGTGTGTGTGTGTGTGTGTGTGTGTGTGTGTGTGTGTGTGTGTGTGTGTGTGTGTGTATGTGTGTAGTCAATACACACACAAACTTCTCTGCCTCCCTCCCCATCTCCCTCCCTCCCTCTCTCTCTCTCTCTCTCTCTCTCT
This sequence comes from Cherax quadricarinatus, assembly GCF_038502225.1. Taxonomy (NCBI): domain Eukaryota; kingdom Metazoa; phylum Arthropoda; class Malacostraca; order Decapoda; family Parastacidae; genus Cherax; species Cherax quadricarinatus. The sequence continues at coordinate 2,604,670 of NC_091319.1, forward strand.
CTCTCTCTCTCTCTCTCTTCCCACCCTCGTGTTTTCTTCCACCTCAATACATTCTTCATACCAATTAAACTTTTTCTTTTCATTTCCTTCTAGTTCCCATTTTATCTGTTCTTTTTACCTTTGACTTACACCTTTATTCCGTTCACCTATTCAGTGCCAGGTTCACCTCTTCTGTTCAACAGTCCTGTTCACACTTGCCTTTTACCAGTTCATTTCATCTGTTTCTTGAACTTAAGCTTTCCACCTGTGCTGTTCACTTCTGTTTACTTTGCCGTTTACTTATTTTTACTTTGCCTTTTACTTCTGTTCACTGCTGAACTGTTCACTGTTATCTATTGGTCTGTATTCCCTGGAACGCAGGCGAGAGAGATACATGATAATATACACTTGGAAGGTCCTGGAGGGATTGATACCAAACCTGCACACGAAAATCACTCCCTATGAAAGCAAAAGACTCGGCAGGAGATGCAACATTTCCCCGATGAAAAGCGGGAGCGCCACGAGTACACTGAGAGACAACACAATAAGTGTCAGGGGCCCCAAGACTGTTCAACTGCCTCCCAGCATACATAAGGGGGATTACCAATAGACCCCTGACTGTCTTCAAGAAGGCACTGGACAGGAACCTAAAGTCAGTACCTGACCAACGGGGCTGTGGTTCGTACGTCAGCTTGCGTGCGACCAGCAGTAACAGCCTGGTTGATTAGACCCTGATCCACCGTGAGGCCTGGTCTCAGACCGAGCCGCGGGGGCGTTGAGCCCCGAAACCCTCTCCAGGTAAACTCCAGGTTATGGGCAAAGTATAACATGAAAAATAAAATATCCAAACATGATACAACTAGAACAAGGTACAACAGGAACACTGTATCGCAGTAACACTGTATCAGAGTAACATTGTATCACAGTAACACTGTATCAGAGTAACATTGTATCGCAGTAACACTGTATCAGAGTAACATTGTATCGCAGTACACATTGTACAGTAACACTGTATCAGAGTAACATTGTATCGCAGTAACACTGTATCAGAGTAACTGTATCGCAGTAACACTGTATCAGAGTAACATTGTATCGCAGTAACACTGTATCAGAGTAACATTGTATCGCAGTAACACTGTATCAGAGTAACATTGTATCGCAGTAACACTGTATCAGAGTAAGATTGTATCGCAGTAACACTGTATCAGAGTAACATTGTATCGCAGTAACACTGTATCAGAGTAACATTGTATCGCAGTAACACTGTATCAGAGTAACATTGTATCGCAGTAACACTGTATCAGAGTAACATTGTATCGCAGTAACACTGTATCAGAGTAACATTGTATCGCAGTAACACTGTATCAGAGTAACATTGTATCGCAGTAACACTGTATCAGAGTAACATTGTATCGCAGTAACACTATCGCAGTAGCACTGTATCACAGTAACACTATCACAGTAGCACTGTATCGCAGTAACACTATCACAGTAACACTATCACAGTAGCACTGTATCGCAGTAACACTATCACACTAACACTACCACAGTAGCACTGTATCGCAGTAACACTATCACAGTAACACTATCACAGTAGCACTGTATCGCAGTAACACTATCACACTAACACTACCA